>NC_041385.1:218603505-218604167 GCF_002162155.2 Triticum dicoccoides
CCTCCGAGGAGTACCGTGATTACCCTAACGAAGAACCGTATCAGTGCATCGAACCATCAGGCAAGCAACCAACCATTTGATCATATCGATACAATCCCATGTTCTCGCTCCTGCTCTCTTTTACTGCATTAAGACAACGCGTTTCAAACTGCTGTGTGTTACGGTAGTTGAACCCATTTCCTCTGCATGACCTGTCATTGCCACAGTAACTAGATGAAACCCACTAGCATGTGTAGGAGTTGATTGAGCCATATGTATGTGTTGTTCCTACCTTGCTATGCCTGCTATGCTTAGAGTCGTGTCAGGTCTGGTTCATCTGGGTGATGGGCTAGAGTGAAATGAGTATGTCGGTAATGGGAGTGGTGTGGTGAACACGATTTGGTAAAGGTATCGATGAGAGGCCATGTAGGAGTACATGGTGGGTTGTTTCATTGAAGCCGACCTTAAGCACCGAGATCTGTATGTGTGATTTAAGAATCAGCTGCTACCATGCATTGGGCCCGAAACCAATGGACCCTCTCGGCTTCTTATTCACCCTAGTTCTCCGTCCAGGAGTTGCAAGTAGTTTCTGGTGTTTGTAGCCTACTGGAGGCCGTGGACAGCGCTGACCGTAGGGGTGGGCTGTGATGCGGTAGGTACGTGGCACGGTGTACCGAATACCC
>NC_041385.1:218604177-218621288 GCF_002162155.2 Triticum dicoccoides
GTTCGGGGCCGTATGGGAAACCTCGGCCGGACTCCCTGCGGATGGAACCTGGATAGGCGATAAACCTGGACTGGAGACTTAGGTGACTAGGTAGGTCGTGGCCGACACCCACGTTGGGCTTCCGCTTGAAGGTTGCCGAGTACATGTCGTGTAAACGACGGTAAGTGGTGAGAGCGTGTATGAAGAAGTACACCCCTGCAGGGTTAACATGATCTATTCGAATAGCCGCGTCCGCGGTAAAGGACTACTTGGTTGCCTATACAGTTCATAGACAAGTAAATGGAAACTACTAAAAGCCTCAAGATAAGTGTGAGTGCCGAGGATGGCTCTTCCGTAGGAAGACGGAGGTGGATCCTCGGTAGTGTATTGAAGTGGTGAGTAGTGGACTCGTGTGCGCAAAACCATTTCAAGTTGAAGTATCGTAGGATAGTCTAGCCAAGAGTCAAAGCTGGCTTGCTGCAATAACTCCACCAACCCTTCTTGATAATATGCATGTATGTAGGATATGATGTAAGTCTTGCTGAGTACCTTTGTACTCATGTTGCTATAATTTACATTTTTACAGAAGACGCTGCAACCCCTTCTGATGGGTTCTATGTAGACGTTGACATCAACGAGTAGGCTAAAGGCCCAGGTGGTGACCCTGAGCTTGTGAAGGACCACGTAGTATAGCTAGGCTTTCCAAGCCTCTTTTATCTTACTAGTTGTCTGTACTCAGACAAGTTACTTCCGTTGTTGGTTTGTATGACTGTATGACTTGAATGCTGGGTCGTGAGACCCGTATCTTTGTGTATGTTATGTATGGCTCCCTGAGCCTTAAATAAAGTACTTGTGTCGTAGAGTCATGTTGTGATGCTTCGTTGTAATTGCACATATCGAGCATATTGTGTGTATGATTGAAATGCTTGGTATGTGTGGGATCTGACTATCTAGTTGTTTATCTTTAGTAGCCTCTCTTACCGGGAAATGTCTCCTAGTGTTACCGCTGAGCCATGGTAGCTTGCTACTGCTCTGGAACACTTAGGCTGGCCGGCATGTGTCCTTCTTCGTTCCGGTGTCTGTCCCTTCGGGGAAATGTCATGCATTGAGTACCGAAGTCCTGTTAGCCCGCTACAGCCCGGTTTACCGGAGTCCTGCTAGCCCAGTGCTACAGCCCGGACCCACTTGCTGATGATCGACACGTTCGAAGCTGGGTCATGGATGCCTGTCCCTGTAAGTCTGTGCCACTTTGGGTTTACGACTAGTCATGTCAGCCCGGGCTCCTTATCATATGGATGCTAGCGACACTATCATATATGTGAGCCAAAAGGCGCAAACGGTCCCGGGCAAAGGTAAGGCGACACCCGTGGGAATACCGTGCGTGAGGCCGCAAAGTGATATGAGGTGTTACCGGCTAGATCAATGTGACATCGAGTCGGGGTCCTGACAGCGTTGGCATCAGAGCCGGACTGCCTGTAGGTTCTCCAAGCCAAACTGGTCGATGTTGAGTCTAGAAATTCTTTAGTTATATGTAGGGGAATTGTTTGTGGGTTGGAACGTAAGGCTCTTTTTACTCCTTTATCTTATGACATTCTGATCTGAGTCAGTCTATTCTTCCACCGGGGGTTAAGGAATTAGGATCTATTCTCTCTATCAGGATCACGTGTTACTAATCAGTAGTACCTTATAAGTTTGATGGATACAAGCCTAGTTCAGTTCTTCTACCATGTTATGTTGTTAGGGTGGTCTCAGAACTTTGATATGATGATGTTGAGTGTGTATGAAATCCTTTGTCAAATGTCTCAAAATCCTTCCTGAGCATTTACAGCTGTTATGCTGCCGAAATTTTGCTAGAAATTCTAATGCCTTTGCATTATGATTGTGCTTTCAGATGGCCACTCGCGACCTCAATCAAGTGGTTCGCCTGACTCGATGCCTAGATGTACCCGGCCATACTGCCATGTTGGTCAGGGTAATGACTGAGGCTGGATACCGCTGGTATCCTGAGTACACGGTCGAAGAGCAATTTCGGGACTTCAATCAAAGCCATTATCTCTGCACTGTCAGGATATTTCCATCTTATCCTGGATCCACCGAGCCCCTTCACTGCTCCTATGGACTCGGGGTTACTATTGAGATGGCTGTGCAGGACGCCGCCTACTCTATGATGACCATCATGCGAGTCAGATCTGGTCTATTTCGGGACTCTGATTTCCGGTATATGCCAGGATCACTTCCGGGAGCACAAGGGTATCTCCAGGCTATCTATGCTGACCCCACTCAGGAGGATTCACGGACTCGCACCACTGCTGAGATGCTCGAGGATAAGGACCGTGAAAATCGGGCCTTGAGGTTAGAGCTCTTCAATACCCGTGCTGACCACTGGGCCACATTGACTCGGTTCGCACCGGCGGTGCAAGCTGGATATTCGGATATGCGCGATCTCTATCCTGTGAGATCTGCTCTGCCAGACGTGATGGGTTGGCGTGATGTAGGAGGCATCACCCCACCTCGCGGTCCCCGCAGGCCACCGTCTGTTGGTCCAAGACCTCATCCTAGTCCCTATGGTCCACAAGCTCCGCGAGATTGTCTGTTTCCGGATGATCATGTTGAGCTTCCAGGCTATGGAGGTGACTTCTACGAGGACTACTACGGATCGGTCTGAGTTAGTGGTAGTATCACTAGTTCGCACTATCTGTGTCGACTATCGTCCCGCGTGACTCGTGGGATATGACCTAGTTTGTACTCTTTCCGGAGGTGTAGAAAAATAATGTATAGGAGCTTGGGATGCCTCCGATGAGATGTAATCCTCTTTTCACCGAAATAGTACTTTGTTTGGTCTTGTACTAAACCCTGTATGGTGTGTATGACGATGGAATAAAGAAGCAGTTTCTGTATTTACCATGTCATACGGATGATCATCTTGCATTTCGAGTTATTCCTTACATTTTATGTCCTATGTCGGAATTTTATCATCCTGATTAAATCATTGTCTTGTTTACCTAGGATGGTCAACACGCGCACTAACCCTGCTCCTCAAGAGCAGGCCGAAGGCAGTGAAGTCAGGGATGCAAATCTGCCTCATCCTCCTTCCCTAGCCGAGGTTATGATGGAAGCTGAGAGAAACAAGAGGGAGACCAACCGTTTGTTGGAGCGTATTGAACAGAACACGGCACACCATCAGAGGACTAACGTGGTGTCACTCAGTGATTTTATCAAATTACATCCACCCACGTTCCACCACTCCGTCGAGCCTCTCGACGCTGATAACTGGCTTCGCAGTATCTCTCACAAACTGCGTTCCGCGCTGGTAGCGGAGGCTGACAAGGTCACCTTTGCTGCTTATCATCTTGAAGGCCCCGCCAGTCTATGGTGGGAGAATTATGGAGCTATGCGCCCAGCGGGCCATGTCACTACTTGGGCTAAATTCAGCGAGGCTTTCCGTGAACATCACATTCCGGAGGGTCTCATGGACCGTAAACGTGAGGAATTTTGCAGTTTCACTCAGGGCCGACTTTCTGTGGATGCTTACAGCAGGGAGTTTGGTAACCTCGCACAATATGCAACTGAGGAAGTGTCTACTGATGCCAAGAAGCAAGCAAGGTTTCGTAAGGGACTTAGTCCTGAGCTTCGCCGTGACCTCCGTCTGCATGAGTGCACATCTTTTCAGAAACTTGTCAACAAAGCCATCAGTGCTGAAACTGGTCAGACTGACTATGACGCAACACACAAGCATGGCCGTGACATGGGTTCCTCATCCGGTGCTGGTCCTCAGAAGCGCCGCGTGTGGGTACCCAACACCGCCCTGCCACCCAGGTTCACACCGAGGCCATCTTTCCAGGCGCCTCGCCCTGTTCAACAGTCTGCACCGGCCAAGCCCTATGGGGGTCCAACCAACAATGCTCCTCCACGTGCCAGCTTCGTGACCTGTTTCAAGTGTGGGGAATCTGGTCACTATATGCGTGAGTGTCCCCAGACCAACCCCAACCAATCTGCTAAAGCTGTTGGCCGTGGCAAGCCGACAGGAAAAGTATTCCACGCCAAGCCGACCACCGCCTCACGTGGCCATGTCAACTGTATCTCTGCCAAAGAAGCTCAAGAGGATCCCAACGTCGTTCTCGGTACGCTTCTTGTTAATTGCCACCCGGCATCTGTTCTTTTCGATACAGGAGCCTCTCATTCTTTTATATCCGAAAATTATGCTCGTTTGCATAACGTCGCATTCGGTGATATGCCAACCTCTATTGTAATTCAAACTCCGGGATCCAAATGGCAAACTTCTAGAGTAAGCCATGGAAATGAAATCCAACTCGACAGACTTGTTTTCCTCGCGTCTTTGATAGCCCTTAAATCTTCAGATATTAATATCATTTTGGGTATGGACTGGATGTCGGCTCATCATGCCCAAATTGATTGCTTCTCTAGGACTGTTCAACTCACCCATCCTTCGGGGAAGATAGTCAATGTCTTGACCCGATTAGCCAAGCGACAGTTATATTCTCTTAACGCCAGCCCTTTGCCAGACCTTGAGGACGTTCCGGTAGTCCGTGACTTCCCGGATGTCTTCCCAGAGGAATTGCCAGGTGTTCCACCTGACAGAGATGTTGAGTTCGTAATAGACCTCATTCCAGGAACCGTTCCGATTGCTAGAAGACCCTATAAGATGGCACCACTAGAACTAGCCGAGCTTAAGAAACAACTCGATGAGTCCTTGAAAAAGGGTTTCATCCGACCTAGCTCATCTCCGTGGGCTTGCCCCGTCCTATTCGTCAAGAAGAAGGATGGTACGGACCGGATGGTTGTAGATTATCGACCTGTCAATTTGGTCACAATCAAGAACAAATATCCGCTCCCCAGGATCAACGACCTGTATGATCAGCTCGCTGGATCCTCAGTCTTCTCCAAGATGGATTTGAGGTTGGGCTACCATCAAATCAAAATCAGGAACGGGGACATTCCTAAAATGGCCTTTGTTACTCGTTATGGCCAATACGAGTACACCGTCATGTCCTTCGGTTTAACCAACGCTCCAGCCACCTTTTCTCGGTTAATGAACTCAATCTTCATGGAGTATTTGGATAAATTCGTCGTGGTTTACCTCGATGATATACTCATCTACTCCAAGAACGAGGAAGAACATGCCGAACATCTAAGGCTAGTGTTGAAGAAACTTCGAGAGCATCGCCTTTATGCCAAATTTTCTAAATGTGAGTTTTGGTTGTCAGAAGTGACCTATCTGGGTCATGTAATATCTGGTAAAGGTATTGTTGTTAACCCTGAGCGAGTTCAAGCCATCCTTAATTGGACTCCACCTGAATCGGTCAAGCAAGTTCGGAGTTTTCTGGGCTTAGCGAGCTATTGCCGTCGCTTTGTCGAAAATTTCTCCAAAGTTGCCAAACCTCTAACCGAACTCCTCAAGAAAGATAAAAAGTTCAAATGGACTCCACAATGTGAGCACAGCTTTCAGGAACTGAAAAGACGACTGACTTCTGCTCCTGTTCTGGTACCGCCAGACTTCTCCAAGGACTTTGTTATCTACTGCGACGCCTCGCGACAAGGACTAGGTTGTATTCTCATGCAAGATCGACACGTAATTGCCTACGCTTCGCGGCAATTGCACCCACATGAGGAGAATTATCCTACTCATGATCTAGAGCTTGCAGCCGTAGTCTATGCACTCAAGACCTGGCGACATTACCTCCTCGGTAACCGTTGCGAAATATTCACTGATCACCAAAGTCTGAAGTACATTTTCACCCAACCGGATCTGAATCTCAGGCAAAGACGTTGGGTTGAGTTGATCACAGACTTCGATTTAGGAATAACTTACACCCCAGGGAAAGCCAACGTCATGGCTGATGCGCTAAGTCGTAAATCTTATTGTAACAACCTGATGTTACAACAAAGTCAACCGCTTCTCCATGAGGAATTTCGGAAGCTTAACCTTCACATTGTTCCTCAAGGTTTTCTTTCCACCTTGGTGGCAAAACCTACCCTTACGGATCAGATTATCAAAGCTCAGAAGGTAGATCCGGGAATCTCCCGCATCAAGAGAAACATCAAGAAGGGAATTGCGAATTGTTTCTCCATTAATGATCAAGGGGTCGTATACTTCGGGAATCGACTAGTGGTTCCCAAAGTGCGAAACCTGAGGCGATTGATCCTTAAGGAAGCTCATGAATCCCCTCTCACCATTCATCCCGGTAGTACTAAGATGTATCAGGACCTACGCCAGAGGTTCTGGTGGACTAGGATGAAGAGAGAAATTGCTCAGTATATTGCTAATTGCGACGTCTGTCGCCGTGTAAAAGCAGAGCATCAATGGCCTGCTGGCACCCTTCAACCCTTAGCTATTCCTGAATGGAAATGGGATAAAATTGGTATGGATTTCATTACCGGTTTTCCCAGGACCAAGAGAGGGAATAATGCTATTTTCGTCGTTGTCGATCGTCTCTCCAAAGTAGCCCATTTCTTACCTGTTCGTGAGAGTATAACCGCTAGTCAGCTGGCAGACTTATACATCTCCCGAATAGTGTCCCTCCATGGTGTTCCTTTGGAAATTAACTCGGATCGAGGAAGCCTTTTCACCTCTCGATTTTGGGAAAGTTTCCAAAATGCTATGGGAACCCGTCTCTCCTTTAGCGCCGCTTTCCACCCTCAGTCGAGTGGTCAAGTGGAACGCGTCAACCAGATTCTAGAAGACATGCTTCGAGCCTCTATTATCTCATTCGGAATGGACTGGGAGAAGTGCCTTCCATTTGCCGAATTCGCTTACAACAACAGCTATCAATCTAGCTTGGGTAAAGCCCCTTTTGAAGTTCTCTATGGACGACGGTGTCGAACACCCCTTAACTGGTCAGAGACCGGGGAAAGACAATTCTTTGGCCCGGATATGATTCAGGAAGCAGAAGAACAGGTTCGTATCGTTCGTGAAAAGTTGAAAATAGCCCAATCTCGTCAAAAGAGTCAATATGACCGAAAACATAAGGCTATGACTTTCGAGGTTGACGAGAAGGCTTATCTTCGGGTCACCCCTCTGAAGGGAACCCATCGTTTCGGTATCAAAGGCAAATTGGCTCCTCGTTACATTGGACCTTTTCGCATTCTCGCCAAACGAGGAGAAGTTGCCTACCAGTTGGAACTACCTCCGCACCTCTCTAGAGTCCACGATGTCTTCCACGTTTCTCAACTCAAGCGTTGCTTCTCAGATCCTATCCGCGGAGTGGACCACGAAACGCTTGATCTCCAAGATAATCTTACATATCGAGAGTACCCCATTCGTATCCTCGATCAGGCCGAACGTACCACCCGACGTCATAATATCAAGTTTCTCAAAGTACAATGGTCGCACCATTCTGAGGATGAAGCAACTTGGGAAAGGGAGGATCGTCTTCGACTCGAGTATCCCGCCTTCTTCCCGGAGGAACCCAAATCTCAGGACGAGATTCTTTTGAGTGGGGGTGAGTTGTCACACCCTAGCTAGTCATGCATTAGAGTGTTGCATCATGTTTACTCTTTCATCAGAAACTTGAAATGGGGATTTGTGAAACCCTCAGAATCATTTTGAAAATGACCCAAATAAAAATTTCTCCAAAAGGGTCCAAGAAAATGCTCATGTTGCTCTCTGAAAATATTGGACAAAGATAAAAATCAAACCAATATTTTTAAGAGCTCATAGGTATTTATTTTGGGCATTTGGAATTAATGCATAACTATTTGCTTTGGAAATATATTAGTTATATATACTAATATATGTCCAAAAATTATGCCACCTGTTGGGGAGCTCTGGAATAATATATCTAGCTCCTGCAAAAATTGGCATAAGGTAATAAAATGATTTAATATTTTATTTAAATCAAAACAAATGACAGAAATTAGAAAAACAAAAATAAATAAAAGAAGGAGAAGCTTACCTGGGGCTCCTCCCTGTGCAGCCCAGCAGTAGCTGGCCGGCCCAGCCAGCAGGCGGCCCAGCCCGCCTCCTCCTCTGTCGTCTTCGTCCTCGACAGAGGGAGGGGAGTGTGCCCGGCGCGCGCGCGCGCCACCGCGCCACGCCACCAGCTCGCTTGCCTGCCTGCCTCTCCCCTCCTCGTCTGGATGCCCTGGAACGACGCCACGCCCCCCCCGTACTCTCTCACTCTCCCCCGGTTCTTCCTCTCCTCTCCCTCGCTCTCTCTCTCCCGTGTCCGAACGCACCCATCGCCGCCGTTCGCCATAGCCGCCGCCACCGGCCTCCCCTCGCCTTCCCGACTCGCGCAGGAGCTCCGCCCCCTCGCCCTGAAGCTCTTCGTCAAGCCACAAGACGTCGGACGCCCTGTGGAGCCGCCGTCGCCATCGCCTTCCTCCTCGGGCTCCGACCACCATCGCCGTCGATTCGCCGTCTCCAGTGCGTCCCCGAGCCCGCTTCGACGCCCGCTGCAACCGCGGTGAGCTCCGCCTCCGTTTCCCTCTCTTCTCCCCCTCGTTCCCGCGCCGTAACTCCATTTCCCACCACGGCCAAACCTCCGCCGTCGCCGAGCTCGCCGTCGACGCAGCTCCGGTGACCATTTGGTCACCCCGGCGAGTCCAACAAGTTCGTAAGGCCCTGTAGAGCATCCCTAGCGCCTTGCTTCGCTCGCCTTCGAGCTCCAACCACGTTTCCGTGCACGACCGAACCCCGGCGGCCGCAGCCGAGCTCGCCGCCGTCGACTCCGGCCACCCCAGGCCCAGCCACGGCCACCGCCCGACGCGCCATCGAGCTAGCTTTCCAACGCACCTAGCCGCACGCCGTTTGGAGCACCACAGAGGAAACCCGGGGCACATGTACGCCGCGGACCTCGCCGGCGACTAACCGCCGGCGGGTTTGACTTGTTCGACCTGGGGTTTGACCCCCCCAGAGTCACTGACGCGTGGGCCCCGTCGGCCAGGTGGTTAGCTTAGTGCTAATCACTGTTAATTAACCCCCCTGACACTGACCAGTGGGCCCCAGCGCCACTAACTCTTAATTAGGATTAAACTAACCCTGTTAAACCCCCCCGTCACTGACGTGTGGACCCCACACGTCAGGTTTGACCCCAGCCAGCCGTAGTTGACCGCTGACGTCGTGCTGACGTCATGCTGGCGCAATATATATATTTCTGGATTTAAATTAAATCAGGAAATTCCAGAATATAATTTAAACTTCAAAAATTCATAACTTTTATTCTGTAACTCCAAATCAGACAAATTATATATGAAAAATGATCAGAAAAATCCAATCTATCCATCTGTACTATTTTCATGCATGACTAAACAAGTTAACCTGATGTTTAATGCAGAACAAGGAAAAGCCCTTTAAAAGGCCATGTTTGAGTTTGAAATTTGAATCTTTGATTCAAATCTGTTCAAACCCTTCTGGTTTTAGTTGCATTAGCCCAACACACTCATATTGCCATGTTTCATGCATGCATCATATTGTTGCACATTGTTTGGTGATGGTTGTGTATCGGTGTCCTTTACGATAGGTTCTGCCTCCGAGGAGTACCGTGATTACCCTAACGAAGAACCGTATCAGTGCATCGAACCATCAGGCAAGCAACCAACCATTTGATCATATCGATACAATCCCATGTTCTCGCTCCTGCTCTCTTTTACTGCATTAAGACAACGCGTTTCAAACTGCTGTGTGTTACGGTAGTTGAACCCATTTCCTCTGCATGACCTGTCATTGCCACAGTAACTAGATGAAACCCACTAGCATGTGTAGGAGTTGATTGAGCCATATGTATGTGTTGTTCCTACCTTGCTATGCCTGCTATGCTTAGAGTCGTGTCAGGTCTGGTTCATCTGGGTGATGGGCTAGAGTGAAATGAGTATGTCGGTAATGGGAGTGGTGTGGTGAACACGATTTGGTAAAGGTATCGATGAGAGGCCATGTAGGAGTACATGGTGGGTTGTTTCATTGAAGCCGACCTTAAGCACCGAGATCTGTATGTGTGATTTAAGAATCAGCTGCTACCATGCATTGGGCCCGAAACCAATGGACCCTCTCGGCTTCTTATTCACCCTAGTTCTCCGTCCAGGAGTTGCAAGTAGTTTCTGGTGTTTGTAGCCTACTGGAGGCCGTGGACAGCGCTGACCGTAGGGGTGGGCTGTGATGCGGTAGGTACGTGGCACGGTGTACCGAATACCCATTAGGTATCTCAGGAACCCTGTTCACATCGTTCGGGGCCGTATGGGAAACCTCGGCCGGACTCCCTGCGGATGGAACCTGGATAGGCGATAAACCTGGACTGGAGACTTAGGTGACTAGGTAGGTCGTGGCCGGCACCCACGTTGGGCTTCCGCTTGAAGGTTGCCGAGTACATGTCGTGTAAACGACGGTAAGTGGTGAGAGCGTGTATGAAGAAGTACACCCCTACAGAGTTAACATGATCTATTCGAATAGCCGCGTCCGCGGTAAAGGACTACTTGGTTGCCTATACAGTTCATAGACAAGTAAATGGAAACTACTAAAAGCCTCAAGATAAGTGTGAGTGCCGAGGATGGCTCTTCCGTAGGAAGACGGAGGCGGATCCTCGGTAGTGTATTGAAGTGGTGAGTAGTGGAGTCGTGTGCGCAAAACCATTTCAAGTTGAAGTATCGTAGGATAGTCTAGCCAAGAGTCAAAGCTGGCTTGCTGCAATAACTCCACCAACCCTTCTTGATAATATGCATGTATGTAGGATATGATGTAAGTCTTGCTGAGTACCTTTGTACTCATGTTGCTATAATTTACATTTTTACAGAAGACGCTGCAACCCCTTCTGATGGGTTCTATGTAGACGTTAACATCAATGAGTAGGCTAAAGGCCCAGGTGGTGACCCTGAGCTTGTGAAGGACCACGTAGTATAGCTAGGCTTTCCAAGCCTCTTTTATCTTACTAGTTGTCTGTACTCAGACAAGTTACTTCCGCTGTTGGTTTGTATGACTGTATGACTTGAATGCTGGGTCGTGAGACCCGTATCTTTGTGTATGTTATGTATGGCTCCCTGAGCCTTAAATAAAGTACTTGTGTCGTAGAGTCATGTTGTGATGCTTCATTGTAATTGCACATATCGAGCATATTGTGTGTATGATTGAAATGCTTGGTATGTGTGGGATCTGACTATCTAGTTGTTTATCTTTAGTAGCCTCTCTTACCGGGAAATGTCTCCTAGTGTTACCGCTGAGCCATGGTAGCTTGCTACTGCTCTGGAACACTTAGGCTGGCCGGCATGTGTCCTTCTTCGTTCCGGTGTCTGTCCCTTCGGGGAAATGTCACGCATTGAGTACCGGAGTCCTGTTAGCCCGCTACAGCCCGGTTTACCGGAGTCCTGCTAGCCCAGTGCTACAGCCTGGACCCACTTGCTGATGATCGACACGTTCGAAGCTGGGTCATGGATGCCTGTCCCTGTAAGTCTGTGCCACTTTGGGTTTACGACTAGTCATGTCAGCCCGGGCTCCTTATCATATGGATGCTAGCGACACTATCATATACGTGAGCCAAAAGGCGCAAATGGTCCCGGGCAAAGGTAAGGCGACACCCGTGGGAATACCGTGCGTGAGGCCGCAAAGTGATATGAGGTGTTACCGGCTAGATCAATGTGACATCGAGTTGGGGTCCTGACAAATAAGTTGTACGGACAAAGCAACCTTCACTCTTGCGCCAGTGAGAGGTCGCATCCACTCTGCCCAGGCATGAATGCGGCACCGATTCTTTGGAGCGGTGCTGACTGTTTCGGGCAGGAAGCGCGCGCGGGCAATGAAGTGGCTTTGGGTGGGCCAGGCTGGTCGGGAGCGGGCGTGGCAGCTGTCTGCATGTCCCTACCGGACACGCCCGCAAACAAGAGGATGCACCAACTCTCGCGGCTAAAATTGTACCCTACACACCATCTCTCTGTAGGAGTTGGTCGATCTGTCGCTCTCTCTAACACACACATGCTGTTAAACACACACACACACACATGCACACGCACACACCTTGGTACCGTTGCACCTTCTAACGTGACTTATTACACCTAGACGGAGGGAGTAGTAAGTATACGAGATACGGTGGCACACTGACTTAAGTTGAATACAAGTGCCCAAAATTGTGTGCATGTTATAATAAGGATTCACTTAAAATAGTACGTGAGCGAACAGAGGGATCAATTGGACAGTGTTCCCGAGCAGTAGCGAGATGTGTGAGGTAAGATACACCGCTGGCGCTTTTAATTTTTCTTATTAATTTGTTTGTTTCACCCTCTGACTGGTGGGACCCAACGTACTACGTGGAGAGAGGTATGGTGACTAAGGCTGCATTATTTCTGCACCACTGTGGATAGTCTTACCACCAAAGCCACATGACAAGATTATGACTGAAATCCCAATGACTCCCACACACAAAAAAAACACGGCATGCTTGTCACACGAATGCAGGAATGTATAAAAGGTTATTTTCCTCTCGTTGAACATAATGAGAGGTTGTGTAGCTGGTTAGCCTGTTTGCTCATCAAACTTGAGGTCTCGGGTTCGATAACTACACTTGAGCATAATTTGTGCCAGGAGGATTCTTTGACTGGTCAAAATGGATGGATAGGGAGCTATACGATCTCGTAGTGACCGTAGTGACCATATAATCACCTCATCACGTATAAGATGCAGCCTCGGCACTTGTTTTCTAGGGTTTGCATGCTTCACACTCTCTCTCTAGTATATACTAGCAAGATGCCCGTGTGTTGCACGGAACATCAAGATGCATTTATATGAGTAGTTTATCTTGTGGGAGATTAGTATGAATGAGGGAAAGCCTTATCTGCAAATGTGATGAGGGGTGCGGGTATCTTTTTGCAAAATTTCCATAGTTTCCTTCCTATCCGTCAGATATAGATCGGACGACCTATATTGCAGGATGGCAGGCACACCATCATCACCAACTCTGTTTTTTTATAAAAGTAGAGATATACACGCTGGAGCCTCAGCGGTTGTAGTTGCTCTCTTCAAACTCTCTTGCCCTCTCCAGATATAAACAATACTTCGTTGGCCTCTCTCTACCCTCACTGCTGCTCAAAGAGCCAGCCGGATCCGTCCGCCGGGAAGGGAAGGAGTCTTAACGCTGTCGTCGTCGGCGAGGGAGGGAATCCACTACCGGTGTAGCTGTTCACTTTCGCACAGCGACACCGCGGGAGGGCCTCCGACCCCTTCTTCTTCGCCGTTGTCCCGTTGCCCACCGAACCACACCCCAAGAACCTTAAGGTATAATTTACTTACTCCATATGCATTGCTCTAGCTGCATGTATACCATGTATCTAGGACGTGGTTCAAAGAGGAAAGGAGTGGGGGAAAGTAGTGGGAAAAGTTGTATATAGCATGAATCCAGGACGTGGTTCAAAGAGGAAATGAAGGGGGAAAGTTTTATAACATGAATCTAGGAAGTGGTTCAAAGAGGAAAGGAATGGGGGAAAGTAGTGGGGAAAGTTGTATCCCATAAATCTAGGACGTGGTTCAAAGAGGAAAGGAAGGGGCGAAAGTACTAGTACAGACTGGCTATCCAGCACCTACGTTGGTCAAAAAGGGAAAACAATGACAAATGGAGTACACACATCTGTAACGGACTGATCTTTTGTTTTGGGGGACAAGGCTGTAGAGTTTGAGCAGGACTAGATTTGCTGCGCTCACATAGGGAAAGGTGTCTAAAGATAAAAAAACTGGGACCAACACAAATATGCTCCTTGGTTGTTTGTTCTTTGGTGCAATAGACTGTGCATGACCACAGTACATCGGTAGATGCACATGGTGCTGGTGCGTCCACTGTCCCGTGCAACTCATTAGCTGTTGTTAATCTAAGGCCTTGTTTGGTTAAAAACTCCTCAATCCCTACCTGCTTGGTTCCAGGGACTAAACATGGACTAGAGGTTATTAAATGACATGCTAAAAGACCATGTTACCCGTAGTAATGAACTAATAGAGACAAGGTGCGATGCGTGGCAGGGGCAACTATTGGAAAAAGTCCCAAAAAGACACCCTCGGGGTCTTCTTTTTTTAGTCACAAATGCCCACTTTTAGTCCCTGAAAGTCCCTCCTGTTCGGTTTAGATGGGACTGACACAGAGTTTTCTTAGTCCCTACACCAAAATGTCCCTGTAAACAAACACCCTATAATAATGCTGCTGGAAAATTGATGCAATGCCATAGTTAAATGCAAATTACATGTTCAACGAATTTTATTGTTAATATAATCTCTATGTTAATATTAATCAATGCCACCGTTTGAGAAATGCTACTGTCGCTTTCTTTCCCATTTAGATAAGGTAGATGCTTCTTTTTGTTGGCTTCTGTTTCATCCACCGTTATTGACCACTAATTGTTTCCTTTGCACCTCTGTGTAAACAGGGTTATCTACTTCACCTCGTTGCCATTGTGACCTTTTAATGCACTGCACAAAACACTGTTGTTTTAAGATTGTTTTGTGCAGTTCAACCAAAATGTCACACCGACAACGTTGCTTGATTGCTTGATCTTAGTGGAACTGCACAAGAGGAGATCTTACTTCCCATCTGTGTTGGCAAATTTGGTTCAGATCTTCTTCTTGTGAGTTGTTTGAATTCCGCATCATGAGAGGTCAGTACTAGCCTTCTTTCACATGATTCTGTAGTGTGCTTTCATATGTTGTGCTACTTGTATGATAATGTTGCTTGATTTTAGTGAACTGCACAAACGGAGACAAGACTTCCAATCTGTATGTGCACCATAATATCCCATTGAGGTAAGATAAGGATATTTCACAACTGTTGGCCTGCATTTTGCCGCTTTCATCAGAAAATTAATGTCATTGTTTAGTGCTATACTTGTGCTCCCTAATTGACATGCCAAATCTTACATTGAAGGCGAAGCTTGTCTGTTATTGAACCAAGCGATGAAGGGGAAGAACAAGCGGAAAAACAAAATCAACTCCCGGTGCTGTAATGAAGTACTGGAACTGTGATGACACAAGTAATGATATAGTTTTGCATCTTAATTTATTGCTATGGCTGGAATGAGCAATTGTTTTGCCACTGATTTGATGACACTCTTAATGTAATATGTAATTATCTCTACTTGTGCAAATAGGGATCTGCTTTGAAGATACCATATATTTTAGTGGAACTGCACAAAAAGATGTTGGAAACATTAAACTAATCGAGGAGTATATAGTAAGCATGGCCACCACAGTAGATATCAACAGATGGCCACCACAATAAGCCTCTTGACAAAGGTTGGTACTCGCCCACTAATTCATCCATATGATTGAGCTTTGTCATCTCTATTGGTGTTGCGCTACTGTTTAGATACTGTCATGAAAAACTGGTATTGTCCTTGAGAAGTGCTTCATCTGTGCTATTTTAAATATTTCCTTTCCTTTTTTTCTAGCAAATAGGGATGCTAGCATTTAGTTGTCCTCTTGTCTTTGCACAACAGGATCATCTTCCTCTCAAGAAGAATATGGAGTACGTGAAGTGACTATTTCCGATTATGCCAGGATGAAGAAGCCATGTCTATCTTCTCATCAGAAGGAGCAGTTGAAGGACGGTTACATTACTCCCCACAAGACCAAACTAACTTGAGCTCAGAAGGACTGACAAATCTCCATTTTTTTGATGTGATGGACGAGTACAATGTTGTTCTAGGATTCTCATCAGAAGGAGCGGTTGAAGGATGGTTACATTACTCCCCACAAGACCAAACTAACTTCAGCTCAGGAGGACTAACGAATCTCCATTTTTTTGCTGTGATGTGCGAGTACAATGTTGTTCTAGGATTCTTTCCGGTGGGTTCCATTTTTCTAAAAGTGTGCTCTACATGGACCATGTAGGTGCCTGTTTAAACTATCAATTCATAGTACATTTTGCTTTATACTAATCACTTTTTTTGTATTTGTGCAAACAGGGGTGATCGGCTTGATTTCAATGGGAACAGCACAAAATGTTCATGAATACATCGAATCATTCATTTCCACCACAAGAAAGGAGGTGCCAATAAGTTCAACGCGTTGCAACATATAAGGGCGAAATCATACAAGCTATGCGCAAATTTGGTTGATTTTGGTGGAACTGCACAAAAAGAACAGCTGGTTTATTTAGCACGAGGTGCCATGTCAATATCCGAACTAATGGCAAACCCCGCCCATTCCACAATCGTAGGCATTTAATATTTTGGAATGGGACAACCTTATAAAATTTTGCTCATTGATTTTAAGACATGCGTTTGATATTTTCGAATGGGACGCCCTTGCTGTCAGCAGCGTCGATCAATTTTTTCTTTATTCTTTAGTTGTGAAGTAAATATTGCCTCTGACATGTGAGTCGCTGAGATGCATAATCATCAATTGTTTTGAATTTTCTCTATGAATTGCCAGCCCTGTGTGTTTGATTGCAATTTACAGAAACGCTAAAAATCTGCTCAAACTCTTTGTACTCCTTCTGTTCCTTTTTACTTCGCACATTGTGAAAGTGCATACTTTTTTGTATAAGATTGGTCAAAGTAGAGATACTTTGGCTGCAGACAAAACTTGTATAGAAAGGACCGGAGGGAGTACATGTGAAACTACTGCAAACGAGGTGATCACCCTAGGAATAATGCTAGTACGTATTGTTTTGCATGTTCATCCAATGCCAGTGATACAGGAATTCGAACTAATCGAAATAAATTCATTCATACACGGTCGGATTTCATATAAACATGCCAGATTTCATTACATTTCATACATTCTTCAACTAAAAAGGGGTGCGCTTGAGGTATAATTTATTAACCGAAGCTACCCACCGGTGTCCCATTGAGCCGAACAGAAGCTTCAGTGACTTAACTGCAGGTGCAGTTGCGTAACTGACATGTGGCCTGTTGGGCCAACGTGTCAGTCAGCCAACTGCACCAGCAGTTAAGTAGAAACAGCGTTCTTCTCCAGCGCAGCTCTACGACTCCATGTCGCCGCCAAGAAGCTAACCGGCCGTCAATGGTCAACCCGCCTAGCTTGGCTTCAATCGTAGGGTAGCAGCGGTGGCCTTACTTGGACTCGAGCGGCGGCGACCTACCGTGTTCTACTCTTCCTCGTTTTCTGTGTGGCGCAGCCTCGGTGGAGCCGGCGATGTCCTCTGTCTCGTTGCCGGCGGGCGGCGCCTCGGCGGAGCGGTGGAAATCCC
>NC_041385.1:218621517-218647962 GCF_002162155.2 Triticum dicoccoides
CAGCAGGGCGGAGCCTCGGCTGAGTCGGTGATGTCCTCTGCCTCGTTGTTGGCGGGGTGGGGCCTCGGCGGAGCCGGCGGTGTCCTCTGCATCATTGTTGGCGCCACGGGGCCTCGACAGAGCAAGGCCTCATCTACGCCAGCGGAGCAGTGACTCGTCGGAGCCGGCATTGTCCTCTGTCTCGTCCTCGGTCTCGCCAAACAGTGCCTCGCCCACTTCATCGCCCTCTTTGTAGGCGGCCGCAGCCTCCGCCACCCGCATGCGGTACCGCCAGCGCTCGAGGCGGCCCTTGCGGGCGGAGCGGTACGAGTCGAGCAGCGCCTCCTGCTCTGCCCGCTCCTCCACCTGCAGGTGCTCCTGGAGGAGATAGTGGTTGTAGGCGGTGTCGGCCTGCGCCTCCCGGAACTGCTCCTCACGCATCTACCTCACCATGTCCATATATTGGGCACGGGCCTCGCTGATGGTCATGGTGCAATGCACCAGCGAGGATGGCGCAGAGGAGGGCGTTGGCGCCGAATCATCGACTACCATGTTCTCCATTGGGACGTCGTCGTCCTCCGGCTGCATGCCGGCCAGCCGGTCGGCAGCATTGGCTGCCATTTCCCTGTGGTCCGTCGTCCGCCCGTCCCGAAGAGCGCTGGTGCGCGAGGAAGCCATGGTGGGCAGTAGTGGTGTGGACAGGAGAAAGGGAACAGATGCGGATGACTGTGGCCATGGCCGGCGCAGTAGTTTATATAGCAATGGTGGGCGGCGGAGGGATGGGCGTGTGGCGCCGGAGTAGCCGCCTCGGCAACCGCATATCATTAATGTGGGCGGTAGATGGACGGATGGACGTCACTTGTGTCGTTTGAAGGCGGAGCAATCGCCTGCACCGGGAAGCGGGGCGGGCGGCGCTGACTGTTTCGGGCGGAAAGCGCGCGCGGGCGAGGAGATGACTTTACTTGGAGAGGATGACAATGAGGACCCACCAGGGCCATAGCCTAACGTACGCAAGTGCCTCCTTATTATATACTACTCCCTCCATCCCAAAATAAGTGACTCAAAACTTACTCAACTTTGTATTAACATTAGTACAAAGTTGATTCATTTTTGAGTCACTTATTTTAGGACGAAGGGAGTAGTATGTATGCACGTGCAATGCACGTCTTAAAAGAATGGAGTGATTTTGGAGTGTGACTCGAAAAAAATATAATGGAGTGATTTTGATAAATGGAATTCCACCCACAATTGTTTTTAATATTCATACAAAAAAGTGTACATTCACATCTAAAACACTGGAGGTTCATTAAAAAACTGTATGTTACTCTATTATTTTTTCTTCCCATTCTCCTCCCAAACCTTCTTATCTGGGCTCAAGTCGTCATGCGCTCAAGCCGTAAAATATAGCCCATGAGGCATCGGATATGGGCCTTTTTTTCCTAGAAGGGCCACGTGAATATTATAGAACACAGCAGAGGCAACACCAGTCTACTGTTCATGGCGAATCCGGCTGATCTTAGCCCTTGGATTTTGGAGACCAATGGTTATGATTGAAGCTCTAGATCCATCTCAAAACTGATACACTATATATAAAATAATAAATAAATAAACATAAATATATATAATAAGTAGTAAAGATATAGATATAGATATAGATATATAAAACTATAATTTATTTTGCTTCCTCCTGGTTTCCCGACATCACGGTCCCACACCATGGTCAACCTATGTACTAGTCAATAAAGGAGAGAATTGCACAAGAAGTGGCCGACAGCTGGGACCAAGCAGATCGAGCAGTATTTGTGTTTTAGAGGTGTGAGCACTGCAGAGTTTTTTGATGTTTAGCCCAGATATTAATTTTTCTCCTCTGAACAACAACGAAAACATCGCTGCAGGTATTAACTGGGCGGGCTGTGGCCCGTCTAGCCCAGGCCAGATATCCAGCCCAGATAATATTTTTTTTCAAGCTGAAAATGGCTAGCCCAGCTATACTTTTTTTTAGGAATACCCAGGCAAGGTCAAGTTGTTATTCTCTGCCCCGCTGGGCTGCAAATCTTTCCTAGGAGGGATGCATTAGGCTTAACAAGAAAATGGGCTTTAAGAAATAATAAACGGGATGTAATTATAAAAACTGGACAGTAACTATAAAAAATGCATCAAACACGTAATTACTTTATAAAATATTATTTTTGGATATTGAAATTTTAATTTCATTAATTGTTGCGAGTGCAATGTTTCATTAGATTTTTACGTAATATAAATTTATATTGAAATTGTATTTAATATGATTAGAAATTTCGGGATAAAAATATTTCGGATCCCATCAAAATGTGGGAAATGTTATTGAATTCTGTTTTGAATGGTTGGTTGAAATGGGTTGTACTTTTAACAAACTGTAAATGGACTGTAGTAAATTCCATTAGAATTCAAAAATGGGCTGCACATTCTTACAAATCTCAAATGGGATATAAGTTCTCTGCCACACACTTCTGGCCTTATTAAGTTGACGCTTCCCCTAAAAAAACAGAGTTGACGCGTATGCAAGGCTTTGTCAACTTATTGTCAACACACGGTTCTAGTAGCAGTGGCCGTTGGATGTCCATCCAACGGATGCCGTGCTTCTTCTTCAATCTCGGATATTCTAGCTTCACCCGCCCAAAAAATGATTCCTCCCCCTGACATCTAGGGCGCACCGTTTTGGAAGCTGACCTGTGGGCCTACTAAGTTGACGTACCAAGGGCTTTGTCAACTTAGTCAATATAAACGATTCTAGCTGCAGTGACCGTACATGTCCATCCAACGGCCGTCGTGCTTCTTGAACCTCTGGTCTTCTTGCTCCAGCCGATCGTGCCACCTGCTCCTGCCTCCTGTGGCCGGCTGTGCTGCTGCGGAGGCCTCACCGCCCCTACTACTCCCACCGCTGGCCAGGCCATCCCTCCACTCACCCACACCCCCTGTTATTCTGCGGCGACGGCAACGCAACCGAACCAGTGAACCCGCGTACTCCTCTCCGTGTGTGCATCCACTGCCGTGTCTTCCCCGGCTCCGCATCGTCCCCTTCCTAGGCCTCGCTGTCGTCCACCGCCGTGGTGCTCTCGGCGTGGCGTGGTCAATATGGTCAAGGAACGACTTCCATCGGACGTGGACTGTACGTGAAGCTGACAGCTGGGTACGCCACACCATCAAAAGTGCCTCCTTATTACACGCAAAATAATTTTCCTCCACCTGACAGCGGGGACCCATCGGACGTGCCACCGTATTTCACGAAAAAAATGATTTGCCCCCTTACTGCTGGGACCCACCAGCTACATCTTCGCATGCAAGGAAGTGTGTCCGAAAAAAAATGATTTGCCCCCCTGACTGTTGGGACCCACCAGCTACATTTTCGCACGTAAGGAAGTGCGTCCAGGAAAAAAATGATTCGCCCCCTTGACTGCTGGGACCCACCAGCCACACCTTCGCACACAAGGAAGTGCGTCCGGGCAAAAAAAAAATGATTCCCCCCTGACTACTGGGACCCACCAGCTACATCTTCGCACGCAAGGAAGTGCCTGACAGTCGGGACCCACCTGGTCGAAGCATACGTAGCGTTGTCATTCTGGTCGCGAACGTGTACGTACATACTGGTGGATGTAGAGGCGCGCACGTGTCGTAGTAGAAACGCACACGTGTCGTAGTAGAGGCGTGCACGTGTCGTAGTAGAGGCGCGCACGTAGCATGTACACGTACGTACAATGGCCAGGGTGCAACAAAGAAAATACGACCACATATGTGTACATACGGGCGGGGTCTCGAACGCCTACTCGCGCATATATACGTACGACCAGGGC
Organism: Triticum dicoccoides; assembly: GCF_002162155.2. Taxonomy (NCBI): domain Eukaryota; kingdom Viridiplantae; phylum Streptophyta; class Magnoliopsida; order Poales; family Poaceae; genus Triticum; species Triticum dicoccoides. Next base: position 218,625,327 of record NC_041385.1, read on the forward strand.
TCGTGTACATTGGCTGGGTAGGAACGGAGAAACAACATCGTCGTCGTGTTCATGGGGAGCCAACTGGCTGGCTCGGAACGGAATGCGTGGTCGTGTTCATCGGGAGGGATTGGACGGAACAGGCGATGGAAACGAGGCCTGGCGTACCGCAAAACAGAGGAAACGGCCTTGTGTTCGACTGGCCACATTCGAAACGGGATACTGTTCATCAGGAAGGGTTTGGCATACCGCAAAACGGAGGAAACAGACCTCCTACGGTCGAAACGGGGGTGTTGTTCATCAGGAGGGGTGTGGCGTACCGCAAAACGGGACTCCACGAGATACTGTTCATCTCCACCGTCGACCTCCTCCAGCCTCCACGGGCTACTGTTCATCCACCGTCAACCTCCTCCAGCCTCCACCTGCGACTGTTCATCCACGGGCTCCTGTTCATCCAGCCTCCACCGCGCGCTACTCCACCGGCTACTGTTCAACCACCCCTCCCCGGGAACCCCTCCACCGTCTACTGTTCATCCAGCCCCCACGGGGTCGTCCTATTCATCCAGCCCTCCACGGGGTCCTGTTCATCCAGCCCCAACCGACTCAATCGATCGGGGTCCTGTTCATCCAGAGGCAATGCCACGGGTCCTGTTCATCCACTCCCACCGCTCACTATTCATCCAAACCCCCCCGCAACGCTCACTGTTCATCCAGAGAGGCAGCATCGATCGGCTTTAGTTAGCAGCATTAGCGAAGGAATCGATTGCTCGGGTTCAGTAACGCGTAGCCTGCAGTGCAATCGCTCAGGTTGAGTTAGAGCCCAATGCCTCGCTCAGGTTCAGTTAGAGCCAACACCTCGCACACACGCATGTACGTGTACGAGAGAAACGCGCGTTGCTCGGCCCCCGACCACCCACCGTAACCGGGAACTCCCCGAAATTTTCCTCGCCCTCGCTTCTACCACGGGTTTTTCCGTCATGGACGGCCCAAAGAATGTCATGCAACTGCGTCTCCGGCCCGCCCAGGACGAAAAGCCCATTTTCTGTCATGATTTTTTGTCATAGAAGTAGGAGCCCACCACATCTATGATGATACCGGGTTTTGTCACAATTATCGTCATAGAAGTGTCATATGTATGACAAAAAAAAATTCGTTCGGCACAAAATGTCATGGATGTGTCTTTTTTTTGTAGTGTCATATTCGGCGGCTTCGAACTGTGGGCCAACTCACTTGGCCATCTGGAGTAGATCGATAGCTACGCCCCTAGCCATCAGGTCAGGTTTGGAATCCTGAACTACACTGCCGACATCCACGGAGACTTGATCTTCGATGGATTTGATCCCAGGATAGGTGCGCCCTGCAGCCGTGATGAGCATGACTTAGATCTGCCATCGGACGGCGATCAGGAGATCACACCTGAAGCTGCCCCGACTTTAAATCCGGAGCAGATCGTGTCGTCCAAGTACGGGTGGATGGACTCCGTCGCGGAGGCCGCACACTCAGCGGCGATTGAGCCGAACACCAATCTCACTTCCAAGGAGGTATGTGTCATCGGACCCTCAGACTCGTCTCCGACCATAGGCTCCGAACCGCGTATGTCCGTGCCCATCGTACCTAACTGGGCGCCGATCATGGAGTTTAGCTCTGCGGATATCTTTCTGCACTCACCCTTGGGCGACATGCCAAATTCATTAAAGTCTCTCTTCCTGTCAGAGGACTCTCGGCCGAACTATGTCCGGCTTGAGTGGGAAGCGGACGACGAAGGAATTCGTTGCCCACCCACCACCCACTTAATAGCCACTGTCGACAACTTAACCGACATGCTTGATTTCGACTTCGAAGACATCGACGGTATGGACGATGACGCCGGAGAAGAATAGGAACCACCGCCCACGGGGCGATGGACGACAACCTCATCATATGGCATATATATGGTGGATACGCCCAAAGAAAATAATGGCAAGGATCAAAAGGATGCAATGGAGGGTGACCCTCTGGAGAAGCAACCTAAGCGCTGACGTCAGCGACGCCGCTCTAAACCCCGCCATAACAAAAATAGCGATACCGGCACCAGAGACAATAGCACCCCAGATGATGCCGAAGACAAAAACAATCCCACCGAGCCAAGCTTCGAGCAGACCGGATGGGAGAACGGGCAAGCTAGCCCCGATGAACAGGCAATGGATGAAGATTTGGAGGATGACAATTCATGCCCCTCTCCGAAGATGAGGTGAGCCTCGGCGACGAAGAATTTATCGTGCCTGAGGATCCCATCGAGTAGGAGCACTTCAAGCGCCGGCTTATAACCACTTCAAAGAGCCTGAAGAAAAAATAGCAGCAGCTTCAAGCTAATCAAGATCTGCTCACTGACAGATGGACTGAAGTCCTGGCAGCCGAGGAATACAGACTCGAGTGGCCCAACAAAAGCTACCCGAGGCGCAGGTTGTTACCTCAATTTGAGGACAAGGCACTAGAGCCCACACTTCAAGCGCAGGATGCGGCTGACCGACCACCCCGTGGCCGTGACAAAGTGGCATGTCAGCCCGAACACCAGCCCGCACCACGTCACCAAACAAGTAAAAAAACCAAGGCCCGGGGCTACACGCATGACCTACGAGATGAACTGGAAAACAAAGCAGGACAGTCAAGATCGATCTACGGATCGCGGGGGCGTTCCCAACGTGTGACGATGACCGCCATGCCGGATATACTAAATACAAATCCATCTGGGCCGAATACAGCGGACCAGATTCATCCGAACTGTGCCGCAATGTAGCCCAGCATAGAGGCACCGCACACCCCCAAGCTTCACTGACGAAGTAATGGAACATGAATTCCTAGAAGGGTTTAAACCCGTAAGCATGGAACCATATGATGGGACAACAGACCCCGCGGTGTGGATCGAAGATTTCCTTCTCCACATCCACATGGCCCGCGGCGATGATCTACACGCCATCAAGTACCTCCCACTAAAACTCAAAGGACCAGCTCGGCATTGGCTGAATAGCCTGGCGGCGAACTCCATTGGCAGTTGGGAGAACCTGGAAGACACATTCCTTGACAACTTCCAGGGCACTTATGTGCGACCACCGGATGCTGACGACTTAAGTCACATAACCCAATAGCTCGGAGAGTCAGACAGGAAATTCTGGACTCGGTTCTTAACTAAAAAGAATCAAATTGTCGACTGTCCGGAGGCCGAAGCCCTAGCGGCCTTTAAGCATAACATCCGTGACGAGTGGCTTGCCTGACACCTCGGCCAAGAGAAGCCGAAGTCCATGGCAGCCATCACGACACTCATGACCCGCTTTTGTGCGGGCGAGGATAGCTGGTTGGCTCGTAGCAATAGCACATCAAGAAATCCTAGCAGCTCAGATGCCAGAGATAGCAATGGCAAGCCCCGACGTAACAGACATAAGCATCGCAACAATGGCGATAATGTTGAAGACACGGCCGTCAATGCCAGATTCAGTGGCTCAAAATCCGGTCAACGGAAAAAGCCATTTAAAAGAAACAATCCGGGCCCGTCCAGTCTAGACTGCATACTCGATCGTTCATGCCAAATCCACGGCACCCCCGATAAACCATCCAACCACACCAACAGAGAATGTTGGGTATTTAAACAGGCCGGCAAGCTGAATGCCAAAAACAAGGACAAGGGGTCGAATAGTGATGACAACGAGGAGCCCCGGCCACCGAACACAGGAGGACAGAAAAATTTTCCTCCCCAAGTGAAAACGGTAATATGATATACACCACCCATATTCCCAAGCGAGGGCGGAAGCACGCAATAAGGGATGTCTACGCGATGGAGCTAGTCGTCCCAAAGTTCAACCCATGGTCTTCCTGTCTGATCACCTTTATCGCCGGGACCATCCGACAAGTATCCGTCATGGCGGCTCAGCCACACTGGTCCTTGACCCTATCATCGATGGAATCCACCTTACACGAGTCCTCATGGATGGTGGCAGCAGCCTGAACCTACTCTATCAGGATACAGTGCGCAAAATGGGCATCGATCCCTCAAGGATCAAACCCACTAAAACCACCTTTAAAGGTGTCATACCAGGTGTAGAAGCCTGTTGCACGGGCTCAATCACACTGGAAAGTGGTCTTTGGATCCCTGGATAACTTTCGAAGCGAGGAGTTAATCTTCGATATCGTCCTCTTCCGCAGTGGTTATCATGCACTGCTAGGACGAACCGCATTCGCTCGATTCAATGCGGTGCCACACTATGCCTATCTCAAGCTCAAGATGCCCGGACCTCGCGGTGTTATAACAGTCAATGGAAATACAGAGCGCTCTCTCCGTACGGAAGAGCACAATGCAGCCCTTGCAGCAGAAGTACAGAGCAGCCTCCTTAGGCAGAACTCCAATTCGGCGATAAAGCCCCCGGACACCATCAAGCGAGTCCGGAGTAGTCTGCAACAGGATTGTCCGGACCGTCCAGAGCTCGTCTAGCAATTCAGCCTCCGTCCTAGTCCCAGTCAAGCAGTGAAGTTTGTGCCGCGCGTACATAATTGCACACTCAAAATACCATGGGCAGAGACGGAGGCACATCTAGACGACGGTCCACAACGCGACTCAACCGCCCCGGGATCCGCATACCTTCACCTTTTTCCCTCTTTCAGTTTCTTCTCTGTGTGAAGCTCTTCTGGTAACCTAATCATCGGACCCATCGCGGGACGGATATACCAAGGAATCAAGGAGCTTTGACATACAAGGGAATGCAGGTGGTCTCTGCTAACGATCGTTATACCTGTTTTACATACCCGCATGCAGCTCGCTCTTGGTAAAGGCATGTCAAATAGCCCTACTTGCTTATCACACCTCTTGTACACATATGCCTTGACGTATCATTCAAATAACAATGGAAAACAATTTACAACATCAGCTTATTATTTTATTCATTTTCCTTGACTGTGTATTTATTACAAAATTGCACCTGTACATTCTGGTACGTTTAGTTCGATGGGGGCTTCAGTGTACCCCATAACACGACAGGAAAGTCCGAACACTCTTGACAGTATGGCACCCCGAACTTATAGCATTATATGCATCAGCTCCGAATCATGTCTTGGGTCAAATGTTGGGTTTGCTCGGCGCCCATGTTTAGCTACCTTATGTTCCGCTTTATCGGCTAAGGAAGCACAGGGAGAACTACTGCGATTGTGTCCCGGTTCTTCCGGACAAGCACCTCAGTAGAGAAAGCCGAAAACTGACTGACATGATGCGACAAGAGCTGGTCGCTGTTCGAGAGGTTACAAATCCTTAAAGATTTTTCCACTTTATGCGAGGAAAGTCAGGTTTAGGCGGGTATAGCGCCCCAAGTTCGGCTTTCCGAATACCAGGGGCTACGCCAAAATTTAAAATTATAGAACTTCTATGGCTAAGTGAGGGTGATAAAGCTATATAAGTCCGATTGCCTTGTTTGTTGCGCTAAACACCTCCTTAAAGGACCAAAAACTTGGATAAAGAGTGTTTAGGTTTATCTCGAACACCCCTGTGCTAGTTACATGGGGGGCAGAAGCCGATGACTTGCCAACTCTCAGATTTTGTAAACAGCCGCACAAGAAGTAAAATTTTAAATGAACAATCATTATATTGCACAAATGAACTTGTCTCATATTACAGGATAAAATGAATGTATTCATTCAAGGATCACATTCTTTGTACATTGCTCCGCCACAAGGCGAGAGCCCTTCAGGACGTTGTCATAATATTTTTCAGGTCGGTGATGCTCCTTGCCCTCCGGTGGCCCCTCGGTCATCAACTTTTCGACATCCATCTTCGCCCAGTGCACTTTTGCGCGGGCAAAGGCCATCCGTGCACCTTCAATGCAAACCGATCGCTTTATGACCTCCAGTCGGGGAAAGGCACTCATGACCGCTTCATGAGACCGAAGTAGCTGCTCGGCATTGGCTCGGCAGGCCACAACCGGACTATGAGGTCCTTCATGGCCAGTTCGGCCGCCTTGTGCAGATCAACCAGTCGCTCAAGTGCATCGGATGTTCCGTCCCAATATATTGAGACCAGAATAGCTTCTCCGTTGAGCTCCCTTCTTCGGCTCGGTAGAATTCCGCAGCAACAAATATGCTGCACGGTAGATCCGCAAATGCTCCTGGAGAACTCCAAATTCAGGTAACTAAAAGGAATGCCTCCCTCACATGCTTTCTTTGCATAATGAATGCCTTACCCGCCGCAATCTTCTTAGCCGCCTGGATCTCCTGAAGGGCCTTCTGGGCTTCGGCCTTGGCGCCTTGCGTGCTCTGGAGGGCCTTAGGAAGCTTGGACTCTTGAGTCTTAGAGTCACGTTCCAAGGACTCGTATTTCTGGACGAAATCCTGGAGCTCTTGCTGGACCTCGTTGACCCGGGATTCTTGCTTCTCGCGCTCAGTGCGTTCCTTGGCCATTTTGTCCTCGGCCTCTGACAGCGCCTTCTTCAGGGCCGCCACTTCGGTCGTGGGCCCTGTAAAATGTCAAGACGCTTCTATCAAGTAAAAACCATCTATCCTTTATAAATATATAGATGAGGTATTGCATACCTTGACTTTCCTCGAGCTGCCTCTTCATGAGGCCGAGCTCTCCCTCGGTCCGCTCCAGGTCCTGCTTTAGTCCAGAGACGTTCGCAGTACGAGCGGCAGCGGCCAGCAGCGACACCTGCTTATTCACATAAAGACATCTTCTGTTAGACTCCTGCGAACATTATTTGATCCTATGTTCGGCTTTTCCTTCCGAACACCTAACAGAGAAGCAGGGGCTACTGTCTACACTCTGGCATTTTCCCACAATTATATTACTTACCTCAAGGCATGTTAGAAGGCTAGCACAGGCTTTGGTTAATCCGCTTTTGGCTGACCGAACTTTCTCAATCACCGTACTCATAAGAGTATGGTGTTCTTCATCAATGGAAGCGCTGCGAAGCATTTCCAACAAACTATCCGATGCCTCTGGATGGACAGAGGTCATCAGTACAGGTGTCTTGCCCCCTTTAGGGAGATGTTGCTTGCCTAAATCCGGAACCACTCGGGGTTCCAGAATCGTATTCGGCCGGGGGCCAAACCGGGTGCGGCCCCCATAATCGGAGTCTCTGGGGGTCTTTCTCCCCACGTGTCCGGCGACCGGGATTTCGCCTGAAGGCGTCTCCAGAACTGTTTCCCCTTGGCCTGGTATCCTTCGGGACAACACCTCGGTGTTGTCTGTGGCCTTGGGGAGGAGGCCGTTGGAAGCGAATCACTGTCCATCACCGTCGGGTCCAGAGACCCCTCCAAAGAGGAGGATATCTCGATGTTGGATTTGGCCGGGCTGCAGATGTACGTTAACCGTGATGAGAAGCAATACAAAAAATGTACTAGAAATACTATCGTGTTCGGATACTTACGACTTGGCCAGGGGCTTGACCCTGAGTTCCCACTCCTCACCGCTGTAGGTGGCTGTAGTGGAATAGTACGGAAGGAAGGTTTTCCCCTTCTTGGACACCTTGGCCTTCCCCGGAGGGGTGGCCTTCCTCTTCTTACTCCCCCCGGTAGGGGGGGGTGGATTTCTTCTTCCTCCTCCTCATCTTCGGAGGAGGGGTGTGACTTGGTGTCTTCGGACGTCATGTCCGATATCGCCTTGCGCCAGAGACCATCCCTGGTCCCCGTGGCCGTCTTCTTGGCCTTCTTCTTCGGCACATCGTAGGGTGCTGGAAATAGCATCTTCGTTAAAAGAGGCGATTCCGGATCTTCAGGAAACGGAGCCGGACAGTTAATCCTCTCTGCTACCGATACCCAGGCCTGAAATATTGGCATGGAGGCTTAGGTTCCTCCCGCGGATGTGCTAATAAAAGACATATCTTGCGAATATGAAAACTTACCGAATTGGCTTGGCGTCTTGCGCTGAGCCTGCGGTCTTCGGTTGTGGGTGGTGGTACCTCGTTGGCCTTGAACAACACCTTCCAGACATCTTCATGCATCATGTCGAAGAGCTCTCGCAGCGTCCGGTGTACGGCTGGGTCGAACTCCCACAGATTGCAAGTCCGTATCTGGCACGGAAGAATCTAGCGGAAGAGCATAACCTGGACCACGTTGACGAGCTTGATTTTATTGTCTATCATATTTTTGACGTAGGTCAGAAGTCCGGTCAATTCTTCTACTGAGCCCCAGGCTAAGCCCTTCTCTTTCCAGGAGGTAAGCCGCATGGGGACGCCGGATCGAAATTCGGGGGCCGCCGCCCAGTTGGCGTTGTGCCGCTCGGTGATGTAAAACCACCCCGATTGCCACCCCTTCACGGTCTCCACGAAGGATCCTTCAGGCCAGGTAACATTGGGCATCTTGCCCACCATGGCGCCTCTGCACTCCGCTTGTTGGTCGCTCACCACCTTTGGCTTCTTATTGAAGGTCTTTAGCCATAAGCGAAGGTGAGGTGTGACGCGGAGAAAGGCCTCACACACGACGATAAACGCCGATATGTTGAGGATGGAGTTGGGGGCCAGATCATGGAAGTCTAGCCTATTGGGGATATAACTACTAAGAGTAAACCGCCCAGGAGGGGCTGGTTCAGCTTCAAATATATAGAAGCCTCACGAAGACTCAGGAGGTGGCGCTTTACTATGAAGCTTAGAGGCCCGGAGCCCAAGGGCGGATTAGGGCCCATAGTGGTAAACGGCCATAGTCATGTAACCTGTGTTGTAAGATGAGGAAAGGAGAGACCGAGCCGAACGCTTGTATGAGTCGGCCTCGGGACTCTGTAGACCGGCCGGGAGTCAACCCGTGTATATAAGGGGACGACCCGACGGCGGTTCAGGGACAAGAAAGACAACTCGATAGCCTGGCATAGCTTGTTTAGCTCCCTGGTTAGCAAGACCCCAATAATCCCATCACAACTAGACGTAGGCATTTACCTTCATCGAAGGGGCCGAACTAGTATAAAATCCCTCGTGTCTTTAGTCCGGTTTAACCCCTTTAAGCTAACCCGTCGCAATGGCTCCACGACTAAGTCCTTACACGAGGACATATGACGTGATATTTCCATGACAGTTGGCGCCCACCGAGTTCTTGAAGGGCAGCTTTGAAGGACTCAAGGGATACGTGACGGGCCGGATGACCAAGAGTCGTCGTGGCAAGCTCTACATCGACGATGCAGGCTGGGGCCCCGAGGCCGGCTCAATCGAGTACGGGTACCGGGTCCCCTTCGGCGGAATTCACGTCTTCATCGGCAAGATCGGCGAACCGGGCCCTGAGCCGGACATCTGCACTGACCTCGTCGAGACGGCTCAGCGTGCAAGTACCGCCCGGGTTGAGACTCCCATTAAGCATGCGTTCGTAGGATGTGTCCACGGGATCGGATCTGAACCGGTGTCTGAGGGTGACACGATCCCTTATTCCGACGGCGAATCATCTGGTGAAATCGAATTCTTGTACCAAGTTCAGGATGGCGTGTTTGAAGGGTATTCCGATGTCACCAGTATTCCGGAGTTCCTTGAAACGCCGAACCACGTTGGAATCTTCATGGCTGGAACACAGCCAACTTTGCAAAACTCTACTGCAGCGGCGTCTGGACCGGTAGCAGGGGCAGGAGGCTCCGTGCGCCGGCCGGCTCAAGTTCTCTCCGATTTTATGGATGCCTGGGCGGTCTTGCTAACCACCACAGTTACACCAGCGACGCAGGATCAACACAATGCGGACATTGCTAGCCTGAAGGATCAGATAACACAAGCCAAAGCGGACTTAGCAGCTGAGGAAACCAGGATGGATGAGGAGCGGGCCGCCTTAGATGCCCAGGCGCAAAGAATTCAAGCTGAGAATTATCGGCTTTTGATGGATCAGAACGCTTTAAATCAAGTGTCTAGGAGGAAACATCAATCTCGCTTGCCAGCGGATTACAATGCAATAAATCTCTTTGGAACGCCGGGGGAAGGAACTAGTAACCCGCCAGCAGTAAACCGGAATACCGATCCAAGGACCGGGGCTCCGGATCAACCTCAGATGATGGGGCCGCCTCAGCATACGGACAACCCGCCGCGGTACACCACACCACCGCCGGGTCACTTTTCTACCCCATTGGATAATATGATAGCAGCAGCATCCCGGTTGGCTGCTATTCCGATCGAAGGTGAATCGCCAGCAGCGGTTGAGACACGGCGGGCCAGGGATCTTCTTCAAATAGCTTTGACACAGCAGCAAGCTTACTCGTACAGCCAAGACAGGTTTCACTCAACCCCACGACTGAGCAAAAGCTATAGCAGGCATATCGATGAACCGGAGGTGTCTAGAAGTGCGCGGCGCCGCATTGTCCCTCAAGGGCCTAATCCAGTGCATGGCGATTTGAATGCTCAGGACGTGGTGGATAATGGTAGGGCACGAAGGGAGGCCGCTTTAGCAGCGCAACATACGGGTCGATATCAACCCGCCCCGGTTCAGCCAGAAGCATCAGTAGACCGAGGTGTCGGAGTTGCTTTCAGCTCGTGGGGAGTGTCGTGCCTTATTCCAGCTCTCCGTAACATGCGACTGCCTAAGGACTTCAAGGGTCCGCGTAAGGTGCCGAATTACACCGCTGATCAGCCACCCGAGGCGTGGGTGGAAAGCTATGAAATGGCCATGGAAATGCTGGACGTTGATGAAGCAGCGTGTGCAAAATACTTCACGATGATGTTGGAGGGAACAGCTCGGACTTGGTTGAAGAACTTACCACCTAACTCCATCGAGTCATGGGACCAGTTGAAGGCCCGATTTATAGCCAATTTCAAGGACACATGTAAGCAGCCTATGTCTATAGTGGATCTTGACGCTTGTGTACAAGGGGAGAACGAGTCAACAACTCATTGGGTGCACCGGGTTTCAGAAGTCTTGCACTCATCGAACCGTATTAACGCCGGTTCGACAATCATCACCTTGGAGCGTAATTGCCGGTTTAAGTCACTGAAGATGAAGTTGGGACGGCTCAAGCGTCACTGCAATGACATAGGTACCCTCATGGCCGCCTTGGTCAAGTATGCCGATTCTGATAATACCAAAGATCCCGATTCTGATGAGGAGAAGCCGGAGAAGGGAAAGAAGAATGGTGGTGCAAAGGGACAGCAGCACAACCAAGGAGGTCATGGGAATAATGGTAAGCATAAAGCAGATTCAGATTTTGTAGCTAATTCTAATGTGCAGCGCCGTAAGGGTAAACCGCCTCAGCGTGGCGGCACAATGAATCTGGAACATTTGTTGAATCAACCCTGTACAAAACATGGGACCAAGGAGGCGCCTGCGACACATCTCTGGAAAGATTGTAACATTATGAAGGAGTTCAAAAACTCTGATCTTTTTCGGTATGATCAGGGTCCATCGGGCGGTTCAGGCCCAGGTTTTCATGGCGGTGGCGATTCAAGCTCTGGATTTTAGAATAATCAGGGCAACCAGAACAACCAAGGTGGTAATAACCAGCAGAGTAATCAAGGAAATCAGCAGCAGTCGGGTTATCAGAGTCACCCAAAGCAGTCGAATGGTGGGCAGTATCATGTGTTCACCACTAGTTTGTGTAAGCGTGATCAGAAGCTTCACAAGAGGGCAGTTAATGCTATTGAACCGACAGTTCCACGCTACCTGCGATGGTCCGAGCAACCCATTGTATGGAGCAGAGAGGATCATCCGCCCTGGGTTGACAATCCGGGTCACCTAGCATTAGTGGTGGCACCTCAGGTGGGAGGTTATAAGTTCATAAAGGTACTCATGGATGGAGGGAGCAGTATCAACATTCTGTATTACGAGACCTGCCATCGCATGGGATTGATAGACAAGAGTCTTAAACCGTCCAATACTATTTTCCACGATGTGGTACCAGGTAAATCGGCGTATCTTGTTGGTAAGATCGCTTTGGAGGTTGTATTTGGTGATGAGCATGATTCCCGGTCTGATACATTGACCTTTGAGGTAGTAAGGATCCAGAGCCCGTACCATGCATTGTTTGGGTGACCAGCTTATGCAAGGTTCATGGCGAGGCCTTGTTATATTTACTTACAGATAAAGATGTCGGGTCATAAAGGAACCATTACGGTTCATGGAAGTTGCAAAATTGCTTTGGACTGCGAAGAAGGTGATGCAGCCTATGCTGAGTCGGTTTGTGCTACAGAGGAGCTGAAGTTTTATAAGGAAAATGTCGATCCGGCAGACATGACCCCTCTGAAGAAGCCTACCACTGAGCATGACCCAACCCTACATTTCAAACCGGATGATGAGACTAAACTTGTTGACTTTGTTCCTGGTGATTCATCTAAGCAGTTTAGCATCAGCACAAATCTGGATCCGAAATAGGAAGGCACGCTCATCGAGTTAATCCGTGAGAACCGGGACATTTTTGCATGGAAGCCTTCTGACATGCTAGGTGTACCGAGGGAACTCGCTGAGCACACTCTCAATATTGATCCCAAGTTTAAAACGGTCAAGCAATTTCTTCGTCGCTTTAACGAGGAAAGGCGCAAAGCAATTGGTGAAGAGGTGGCCCGGCTCCTGGCTGCTGGGTTCATCATTGAAGTGTTCCACCCTGAGTGGTTGGCTAATCTGGTGCTTGTTCTTAAGAAAAATGGCACTTGGCGCATGTGTGTGGATATAACATATTTGAACAAAGCTTGTCCGGCCGATCCTTTCTCTCTCCCACGTATTGATCAAATCATTGATGCGACGGCGGGTTGTGAGCGTTTGAGTTTTCTGGATGCTTATTCAGGCTATCATCAGATCAAAATGGTAGTTAAGGACCAGGAGAAGACCGCCTTCATCACTCCTTTTGGAGCCTTCTGTTATGTTTCTATGCCCTTTGGGCTCAAGAGTGCCCAGGCGACTTACCAGCGCTGTGTGCAGAATTGTCTTCACACTCAGATTGGGCGCAACGTTCATGCCTATGTTGATGACATTGTGGTAAAGTCCAGGAAGAAGGAGACATTGATAGATGATCTCAAGGAGACCTTTGATAATCTACGGGTCTACAAGATGATGCTCAATCCGGATAAATGTGTCTTCGGTGTTCCAGCGAGCAAGCCTCTAGGCTTTCTGGTGTCCAACAGGGGGATAGAGGCTAATCCGGAGAAGATCAAAGCGATTACATCTTTGGCTAAGCCGACATGCATCAATGATGTTCAACGTTTAGCAGGTCGGATTGCAGCACTAAGCCGGTTTATCAGCCGTTTGGGAGAGAAGGCGATCCCGCTGTATCAGATGTTGAAGAAAACAGACACCTTTGTCTGGAGTGATGCGGCTAATGCGGCGTTTGAAGACTTGAAGCGCCAGTTGGCTGAACGGCCAGTCCTTGCTGCTCCGGTTGACAAGGAGCCCTTATTGTTGTACGTGGCTGCTAATGCTCGTGCTGTCAGTGTGGCAATTGTGGTGGAGCGCAAAGAGGCTGGTAAGAAGTACCCGGTTCAACGACCGGTTTACTACATCAGTGAGGTGCTTATTGAGTCAAAGCAGTGATGTCCGCATTGGCAGAAACTTGTATATGGGTTTTTTATGGCAAGCCAGAAGCTTAAGCAATATTTCCAAGGCCATCCCATTACAATGATCAGTTCAGCTCCATTGGGTGATATAATTCAGAACACGGAGGCAACTGGCCTGGTTGCAAAATGGGCAATTGAACTTGGTCCACATGGTCTAAAGTATGTGCCTCGAACAGCTATAAAATCTTAGGCACTTGTGGACTTTATCAACGATTGGACTGAGTTGCAGGCGCCGAAGGACAAATCGGATAATACATACTGGACTATTCACTTTGATGGGTCCAGGCAATTGGAGGGCTCGGGGGCTGGTGTTGTTCTTACTTCCCCTCGAGGTGATAAGATTCGTTACGTCCTCCGTTTAATGTTTCCCTGTACTAACAATGCAGCTGAGTACGAGGCTCTGCTTCATGGACTCCGCGTGGCCAAGGAGATGAACTTAAGCTGGGTGCGATGCTTTGGAGACTCTGATCTGGTGGCTTAGCAAGTTTCTGGTACTTGGGATTCTAAGGATCCACTCATGGCGGTGTACAGACGTAAGGTGGATATTGTGGCGGGTTACTTCAAAGGGTATTAGGTTGAGCATATCGACCGGCGCAAAAACGAAGCAGCCGAGGCGTTGAGCCAGCTTGGATCTCAGCGTAAATCGGTACCTCCCAATACCTTTCTAGATATCTTGCATAACCCGTCTGTTAAGTTGCCTACAGAGGAGGATTTGGCTGTTCCTGATCCGGAGGCTCAATTAGTGGCCGCCTTGCATGTTGTGCCGGATTGGACAGTTCCATATCTGGCGTATATGAATCGGGGCGAGTTACCAGATGATGAAGACCTGGCTCGGCAGATTGTTCGGCGGTCCAAGTCCATGGTTATTCACAATGGCGAGTTACACCGCTGCAGCGTTTCAGGCGTATTTCAGCGTTGTGTTTCCCCTGAAGAAGGCCAAGAAATCCTACGGGAAATTCATGAAGGAGATTGTGGTCATCATGCCGGTTCAAAGTCCTTGCTTGCAAAGGCTTTCTGTCATGGGTTCTACTGGTTGACAGCTCATGCTGATGCGAAGGATCTAGTAAAGCGGTGTGATGCTTGTCAAAAGTTTTCACGCAGGGCTCATGTTCCGGCTCAAGAATTAAGGATGATTCCCATCACTTGGCCGTTTGTCACCTGGGGGCTTGACATGGTTGGACCCTTTAAGCGCTGCAGGGATAAGAAGACCCACCTGCTGGTGGCGGTTGACAAGTTTACCAAGTGGGTTGAAGTGGAGCCTGTCAGCAAGTGTGATGCATCTACGGCGGTTCAATTTCTCAAGAAGATTATCTTCCGCTTTGGCTTTCCACACAACATCATCACGGATAATGGCACAAACCTCTCTAAAGGTGAGATGGAAGATTTTTGTCAGAGAGAACACATCCGGCTTGACTTAGCATCTGTGGCGCACCCCCAGACCAATGGACAAGCAGAGAGAGCTAATCAAGAAATCTTGAAGGGTATTAAACCCGGCTTATGGTTCCTTTAAAGCGAATGCCGGGTTGTTGGGTGGAAGAATTGCCTTCTGTGTTATGGAGCATCAACACCACTCCCAATAGATCGACGGGTTACACGCCTTTCTTCATGGTGTACGGAGCAGAGGCGGTCTTACCAAGTGATATTCGTCACGATTCACCCCGGGTTGCTAATTATGTTGAAGCGGACAATGAGCAAGCATGCCAGGAGGCCACTACTAGGAAAAGGCATGCTAGTGGCGCACCGAATTTGCCTTCTAATGGCGCACTACTGGTGCGCCACTGGCATCACGCCATTAGAATTAAATTCTAATGGCGCACTACTGGTGCGCCATTAGTAGCTGGTGTTCTAATGGCGCACCGCGTAGTGTGCCATTAGTATAGCCTGCAGTGCGCCATTAGAATGCCTCCCACGGGCCATATGTACAAATGTGCTTTGGCATTCTAATGGCGCACCAGCAGCTAATGCACCATTAGTGTGATGATCACAGTGCGCCATTAGTGTCTTGTGTGGTGCGCCATTAGTATGAATATTAGGTTTTATTTTTTTTGCTTTTCTGATTTTTGCACAGGTTACAAAATATATTATTGCATAGAATATAGATAGCAGCACACAGCAACATCAGATTCATCAAATACAATAGAAGATTAGTCTCCGAATACAATTCATCATATTAGTCTCCGGATTCAAAAGACCGGACAAAGATAAAACATTACAAGTCTCAAGACCGCGAGTATCGAGTTTGCCTTCACATTACAAGTCGATATCGATCATCTAAACTACCATCACATAGAAGAGAGCTGTGGTCATCACGATGAGCATCATCGCGATCAAACTGGTCTTCATCCGGTTCCTCCAACGCTCCCTCCTCTCTCCCGCTAGATAGCGGGCGTATCTAGATTCGGCCTCCGCCCTAGTGGTGTACCCTTTGTAACTGTTACTGCTGAAACGGTGAACCTGTCTCCGACACTCCTCCCAGTCATCGTAGACTCCGGGAACCTTACCCTTGTACACAACATACGACAACATCTCTATGCACAAGCCAAACAACAGACAATACATAAGCAATGTGTAAGTATGCAACAAAAGGATCGGAAGAGAAAAGCAAGACATTAATAGCACGATTCATGGTCCTACTAATAAATAGCATCGATTACATCTAAGTTGAACAACCGTCCAAACCAAAGAGACATCCGAATTCATTAAAGTTTAATTACAACATGAGCCAATCAATGTTTCAGAACTACACATCACTACTTTCGACTCAACTCATCGGACAGGAGCGTGGGTGAAGCCGCCGTCTGTCATGATGGTCATGAAATCACGGTCGTTGTCACCCTGCATTTGTAGCGTTTCATCTATCTCACTGTTGGACGGTTGATATCTGAGGAAGAACTGCCCCGCGGTATGAAGGACATCTTGATGGATGATGTCCGCAAACTCCGACTGGATGCGAAAGAATTCTTGTCTGAGGTCCGCGTCCTGGACTGCCGACAAGCTCGCGGCCCAATATTTGAGATTATCTGGTAGCAGAATGTGATGATGGTCCCTTACGATCGCCCGCATGTGATGGAGGGCGTAGTAGGCATCCTTTTGACCGCCAGGCGGCTGCTTGACGCAGCAGAACTTCGTATTGTGTGAGAAGATGTGCTTGACGTACTTACGAACTGGCCTGGTGAAGGTGCCTCCAGATTGGGCATAGCCGGGGAGAACATCATCAAGAACTTTCTTCAAATTTGTGTAGTCTATCATGGAGTTACGGTTCGGGTCGAAATACGTGGCCATGGAATATTTTGGGCTTAAGAGGATGAGTGTGCAATGTGTGTCACTGCACAGAACACGGAATGTTAGAAAAAAAAGAACGATCGAAATCTAAGAAATCATATGTTACGGGGCGGTTAAGGGATGACTTACTCAGGAAAGTAAGGCACAAGGAAGTTATCCTTATCTGCGTTTGCCAGAATGACGCCTTCGAGGTGTGAAGTCGCAACTTGGCGGTCCCCAGCGCTGCTCAAGTGCTTGGCACGCATGTAGAAGGGGTCGACTATCACGATGTCCGGGGTATTGTCTCTAATGATCCGCATCTGCATGCTCAGCGAAAACAGCCGAACGAAGGTGTAGTGCAACGGATGAAGGTTAAACATAGCAAAGATGTCATCAAACCGCAGGACGATAATACCCCCGATGTCGCCATCCACAAAGCCCTTGCTCTCTGGCACCTTGGCCACGAAAACCGGGTATGCCACATCCTTCTCTCTGAGACGCCGCTTCTCCAAAATCAGAACACTGTCGTGCAGACTCCGCATAGCACCGGTTGCAGCATTCAGCATATTTGGCGGTAGCATCGCCCTACCCGCCACATGCACCCTCCTCGAGATATCCTTAGGTGAAGGTGGCCCGTCCTGAGCACGGATCAAACTCGGTGCCGGCTGGCTCGCACCGGCGCCCTTGTTAGTCTTTCGTTTCCGGCCCTTCTTCTTGATCTCCTGTAATGGGACCGAGTTCTGCTCACAGACCGCCTTCTTCAGCGTGTTGGGGCTGATAATATTTCGCGCCTCAGCTATCTGAGGCTCAGTGAAGGCGGGAGCTGGAGGCGTGTCCTGAGAACTGAACGCCAAACGCCGCTTGTTGCAATTGGATTTCTCCGCCGTACCAGCTAGATCGCGATGGTCTTGGTTGGGTTCTTGAGAAAGAGGCCCGCAAAACTCGTCAGCGTACCCATGTTCGGCAAAGTACTTATCAACTTTGGTAAATATACCGTCGTCGTTGTCGTCGCCGTCCGGATCCTGTGCCATAGGGCTGTCCGGATCCTGTGCCATAGGGATGTCCGGCAGGTCCGGTAGCGTTGCGGCGTTCTTGCCATGGCTTGGCGCCGGCACGACTGGCGGTCTTGTCTGTGGGGTGGTGTCCCCCGCCCCCAAAGGAATCTGGCTCTTCGGCCATAGCAGGGGCCAGTTTACGCAGGTGCCGAGGGTCATCTCATCTTCTTCGTCGGCCCCAGCGGGTCGAATCGGAGGTAATAGCTCGTCGCAGCCTGGCAGCACCCGGACCACTTCAACCCTATACATTGTGGTTGGCATCGGATTACCGTGGAACATGGGGTTGCCCGGTTGAACGATTCTGCCCTTGGCGACATCGACCAACTCGGCGCCCACGAAGTGTAGAAGAGTGCAAGGAACGTCGGCGGTGCCCTGGAAAAACATGTATAGGGCGTCAGGGATGCCCACTCAAAGGCAAGGAGATGAAGTCATCGGCCGAGAGGCTTAGTTACCGTGATGCCGTCGAGCTCGGCTAATGTCGAGGCACCGCCAACGGCGGGCGTGCAACTGACGGAGGGGGCGCTTGCTGGCGAGGTGCCGGTCGGCGTACAGCCGGGTGCATTAAGCTCCAATGCCCGTGCCAGTGCCGGAGACACGAATACCGCCTCCGCCGGAGACACCAATGGCGCCGCCGCCGGAGACACCAATGGTGCCGCCGCCGGAGACACCAATGGCGCCGCCGCCGGAGACACCAATGGCGCCGCCGCCGGAGACACAAATGGTGCCGCCGCCGCGCTGTGCGAGTTGCTGGCCGTGAAGCTGGGAACCGGGGGAGGCCCCTTTTGGCCGCCCGCAATCCACGTCGTCAGCCCATGAATCAACGTAGGCACCATGGCGTTGAGCGTCGTTCCAAGTTGTTGTTGCACTTGCTCATGGACAAGCTCCGGAATCCGCGCCACTTGTGCCTTGAGTTCTTCAACCTCGCGCATCTGGCTTTCCGAGCTGGTCTTTTTCTCCTTCCGCACACCAGCAGTATAGTATGACCCCCATTTTGTGGACAAGCCTTTGCCGGCCACACGACCAGCTGACGTCGGCTTATCGAGCTTATCCTTCTTTTTCATTACGTTCAACGCCCTATTTAAAGGGGTGTCGAAAGGGGAGCTCTTAGACGACCCCGCGCTACTGCTTTCATTGTCCTGCGAAAGGAACATGAACCATTTAGAAATATTAGGGATTAATTAGAGTGCAACCATATGGAGCTAATTACGCGGGGGTGTATTCCTTACCAGAACAAGATCAAGCGCCCTGGTCTTCGGATCCGTGGTAAGCTCCTTTGTTATCGGGTCCTCCTTGTACCGGGCCCTGACATAGTTCCTGGTCTGCTTGTCACCACTGTATTTCTCGAAGCGGGGCGGTAGGCCTTGCTCGGCACGCTCCGCGTC
This sequence comes from Triticum dicoccoides, assembly GCF_002162155.2. Lineage (NCBI taxonomy): Eukaryota > Viridiplantae > Streptophyta > Magnoliopsida > Poales > Poaceae > Triticum > Triticum dicoccoides. Next base: position 218,644,455 of record NC_041385.1, read on the forward strand.
CTCCTTGTCCCATATAGGCTCCGCCACTCTATAACCGCCGGGACCGAGTTTGTGTTCCCCTAAGTTCAACTCCCGCATTTCTTTCCCCCACTGACTTGATTCGGAGGTTGCGGGGCTCTGGCACTTGATCTTGAACTCCTTGTACTCATCTTCGCTCATCAAAGGATATTTCGCCTTGATCTTGTCATAACTATCACCTTTATCAATCATTCTCTTCACCGCACTTCTCCAAGTAGACAGGGCCGTGCTCATCTTCGTGAGGGCGGCATTGTTCACTTTATTCCCTGAGAGGCGTGTGTTTTCAAATTCGGCGGGGAACTTGTATCGTTCGTGCAGCTTCGTGAAGAGGAGGTTGCGCAAATTCCCTCGGTCCTTATGCCTAAGGTTCTCGGTGTTGATCGAGACGGTGCTCCGGAGAATGCACCCGAGCTGAACCGAGTACCCCTTGACTATATGTTTGGGCTCCGTTGGATTCCCGTCGGAGTCCACTTGAGTGAATTCCTCCTTGACGGTGCGGAGCGCATTCGGGCGCCGGTCCTTCCTTTGCTTCTTCGGTTGGCTGCCATCTGTGTGTGCGCCGCCATCATCAGTGGTGGCATCCTCGGCGGCACCATCAGTGGTGTCATCCCCGACGCCACTAGGGGTTGTGTAATCAGGATCGGTGTCTTCCGCGGCGTCATCATAGCGGTGAGGTTGTTCCTCCATCTCTTGGGACAGCTCCCAGAATTGCTTGCCGCCTGAACCACCGGCCTCATCGTTGTGGGCCATGTTTCTCTCTAAATAGGAAAAAAGTTTGGTCAAAAAGATGGTTATTGTCAAGGAACAAGATCATGATCTCATGATTTAGGGTTTGTCGACACCGAGGCACCCTAAAAGCCTAAGCTTTCATCATTTAGGTTCTCATCGACACCGAGGCATCCGGGGCAACCAAGTTAAGTTTTCATCATTTAGGGTTTATCGATGCCGAGGCACCCTAGGTTGGGCCTAATCTTGGCTCTATTGCCACCTATGTTGGGTTTACCATCTAGGGTTTATTGATGCTAAGGATAATTCTAAGTTGGGCCTAATCACTTGGCTCTATTGCCACCTATGATTTAATGCAGCAAGAGTGGCAGGGCAGTTGATCCTACTTAACTAAGTACTAAGATAGCCCGGCCCATGCATTAGTCGCAAGTACCCCATATGTCCTATTTTTAGCAAAGTCATGCTAAAATTCATGGAAAATTTCAGCATGACCTTTGCTGAAAATAGGACATATGGAGTACCCGAATTTGCCGGAACGGAAGTTAATCGACATTTTGGCAAACTCAAGGGCCTCTCGGGGTACCTGCAAATTCATCACGACACGATGGTTGGAGACAAAACCCAGCCACAGACCATATGGTCCTCTGCTTTCATATGGACAAAAATCAGCTCGACTTATGTGAGCTTCCATTCCAGATATAATATGTCTCCCAACAAAAAATCATCAATAGTTTAGAAAGTCTGTACAAACACAGAAAGAATGACAAATGTATTTTTACAGATCATGGCTCAGAGTCACAAACATCTATGGACCAAATATAGTAATGGATACAGCAGATTAGTCTTATGATTTTACTTGTTCGGTATAAAATAGCTTATGCTTTCCTTACAGTACATGTCCACATTTGATATGTCCTTTTTGTCTGTCCTGCTTTTTGAATCAACCGTATCGAGCAATACTATGGAATTAGTCAAATAATTGTGCATGTTTTGACAATAGGATGAATGCAAAAGAAAATCAAATGGTTGTGGCAATCTGTCCATCATCATGACTGTTGACAGTCGCCACACCCACGGTTGGACTTCGATCTAGCACAAAGGGGGTGTATAAGAGCAGATATGGATGGTGTGGTCTGGCACAGATAGTAGTATAATCATCTTAACCTTGCAATGTAATTTTTAATCCGTGGCAGCAAACGGGCATTGTGCTAGTCTAATAAGAATACACATTGTTGAACTTCATTGCTGGAATTAATGGTTTACTATCGGGATGTGCCTTAGGAGCATCGCTTATCAAGTGAAAACATAAGACACAAACTTGTAGCTCTATGTGTTTTGCCAAGAAAGGGTGCAACAAGAAATATTTTCCTAGTACTGGTTTATCTCACCTACTAGTAAAGGGACATTTCTCCTCAAATCGAAAGTTAATACATCGTTGTTTCTTACTAGGGGAAGATGGACCTGGATGGTCAAGCACGTGGAAGATGGCTTTGTGGGCGCGCCTTCTTAACAGCGAAAATGCATACAGAATGATCCTAAAGTTAATCACATTGGTTCCACCTGGTGAAAAAGTTGGGTTCGAAGGAGGACTGTACACCAATCTGTGGACATCACACATAAGAACAGTAGCAGTAGTACTACTACTAGCAGTAGTACTACCAAAAGAAAGGAAAGAACAGTAGCAGTAGTACTACTACTAGCTAGCTAGCTAGCTGGTACTGATCTAGCTTCTGCATGCATTTCTCTGAATTTTGTTATACTTAAACACTACAAGGAATTATACTTTGTCATAGCTATTAGTCTTTGGACTAAGGGGCACTAGCACACTAGTAAGTGATAGGCAACCATCCTACATGGAAATGTGAAGAGTTACATGGATGAGTACCAGCTCTAAGTGAAGGCTCAATGGATTCAAGATCAACCGACTGAAGTTGCCCAAACCTGCAAGGAAAAGAGAGAATAATGATTTCGAACTGCTTCTGATGGCATACATAAGCATAAGTTCAGTCCCCCAAATCAAGTACTCCATCAGATTGGGATACTACTCTAGATTAGTGTAGCCACTATCTAACAAAAAATTTCAGAACTGAATTTCAGAGTACTCTAAATGTTGTGTGCCCTAGTATTTCCGAGTTCCCTTGCATTTCTATAACATTTAGTAGCATGACAATTTTATCATGTTGAAAAAAATTCAGTAACATGAATTTGGCTAAGCCAAGCATGATCTTGCTTGCATTGCCGCCTTTGCTACATGAAGCAATAGGGTAGGTTCAGTTTCACTGAATTTTTGAAACTATACATCATTTGCTGAATTTTTGCTCTACATCACTTGCTCTTTGTAAATTATTGCATATATCCAGTGACTGAATTTTTGAAACTATAGGTGAACCTCTTCAGGAAACGCAAAACAGTTAACTGAAACTATCTAAAATAGTTAAATCCACTTGATGCTTACCTAATGCAGGCCAACAGAATGAAATGAACTACGAATTTGTTCTCTGAAATACATGTAGGCCAACAGAGAGGATGTTCTTAGAAGGGAGCAAGAAGCCTGCCGCCATGGCCCTAGGGTTTGCAGGTGAGGGGGTGGAGGAGAAGGGAGGAATCACCATGCATAGGTTGGGGAGGGAGGAAGGATGGAGAGGGAGGAAGGAGGAAGGAGGAGAGGTACCTGGGCAGGCGCGGCCGGTCGCCGGAGGGGTCAGGGTCGGGGTTGGGGTCGGGGTCGGCGGCGGCGGCGTCGTCGAAGGGATGCCTCAGTTGG
>NC_041385.1:218648069-218700923 GCF_002162155.2 Triticum dicoccoides
CGGCGGCGTCGTCGTCGAAGGGATGCCTCAGTTGGCCGTGGGAAGGCCGGCGACCGCGGTCGTCGTCCTGCACCCCGTGCCCGGACTGAGGAAGACGCCGGCGTTGAAGCTCCGGCAGCGGCTGGGCGTCGGGGGGCGACGGCGCGGGGGCGACGGCGCGGGGGCAAAGTTAGGTCGAGTGGGGGGGGGATCTAGCGAGGGAGGGAGAGAGGCCAGAGGGGAATAGGTGGAGGGAAGCTTTCTAATGGCGCACCACACGCAGGTGCACCATAAGTACGATTGTTCTAATGGCGCACCACCCCTCGGTGCGCCATTAGAATTTTGTTTTAACCTAGCCTAGTAGCCATATCTACAGCCCAACCCTATCTACAACAGAACCCGCGCACTAGCCCGACTGGTCAGCACGCAGCACACACACCAGGAGGTCCTAGGTTCGATTCCCAGGATCCCCAATATTTTTTTATGCATTTTAAATGGTGTTTTTTATATTTATTTGTGTTTAAATATGTTCAAACTTGTTTAAATCATAACAGTAATATTTTTTATGCATTTTAAATGCTGTTTTTTATATTTATTTGTGTTTAAATATGTTCAAACTTGTTTAAATTATAACAGTAATATTTTTTATAAAAATAGTAAAAAAAATTTAAAAAATATGTTCAAAAAGTGCGGGTGCGGGGGGCCGGGTGCTCCGGCGGTGGTGCGGGGGAGGGTTGCGATGGGTGGAGCTAGCGGGGGAGGGTGCGGGTGCGATCGAGATGGAGGGGGATCGAGATCGAGATGGAGGGGGAATCGAGATCAAGTGTCCTCATGAATTCAAAAAGTGCCCATGAAATTTAAAAATATTCATGATATCAAAAGGTGCCCAAGAAATACAATCGAGAAATGAAGACTACGATTTAAATACAATCGGTCTTAGCTAGCTATCTGTTCACAATCTTCTTGCCCTTCTTTTTCGCAAACGGAGTTCTACTATGGAACGGACGTCCTTTAGGTAGGGTGGTCCTGCTTCTTCTTGTGGTGTGTGCTGCTACTTCATCGTCGTCGTCATGTTCGATCTTCGGGTCGCCGTACTTGTCGAAGTCTTGCTCATTGGCTACTCCATCCATTCCGATGATCTTCCTTTTGCCTCTCCTCACGACAACACGATTGGGCTTTGGCGGGTCGGTAATGAAGAAGCATTGGTCCACTTGGGAAGCCAGTACCCATGGCTCATTTTTCGCGGTGACATTTGCGCCCGCGGTCTTGGATTTGGCTTCGAGTATAACCATGGTGGTGAAATACCGGTCTTCTTTTATGACATTTTTGGCCCATCTGACACGGAACATCGGGACCTTCTCTCCAGCGTAGCTCAGCTCCCAGATCTCCTCGATCCTTCCGTAGTATCTGTCCTTGTCGTTACCGGTGTAGGATTCCATCGTTACCCCGGAGTTCTGATAACCATCGCTCTTCATGTCCTTGTCCTCAGTGTAGAATGTGTAGCCGTTGATATCGTACGCCTCATAGGTCATCAGGTTGTGCTCGGCGCCCTGTGACAAGGCGAATATGAGTTGTTCTTCCGCGGAAGAATCCTCATGTAAAGGGTACGACAGAAGCTTCTGCTTGAACCAACGCGTGAAACATGAGTTGTGCTCTTTGAGTATATCTCCGTCCGTCCTCTGTTGGCCTCGGTCATTGTACGTCTTCTTAATAAAGGTTTTGTGCTCTACCACCCAAGGATCGACCACGTCTATGTGTTGTAGCGCGACTAGGTTTGCTCTTTCAAAGTCGGCGAGTCGACCCTCGAAGTCGACATGCATTTCGCGGCAACCCTCATGGTGACCCCATCCAGCGAGCCTGCCGAGGTGCCTGTTGACGGGCAGACCAACGGGGTTCTCGATGCCTAGATAATTCATGCAGTAGGAGATGCACTCTTCGGTCAGAAAGCCCCTGGCTATGCTTCCCTCTGGACGTGACATGTTGCGAACGTATCCTTTGATGACACCATTCATCCTTTCGAACGGCATCATGCTGTGCAGGAACGTCGGCCCGAGTTGGATGATATCCTCCACTATATGGACCAGCAGATGCACCATAACGTCGAAGAATGCGGGCGGGAAGTACATCTCAAGCTCGCATAGTATCACCACGATCTCTTCCTGTAGCCTTCTGAGTTGCCTCACGCCAATCGACTTCCGAGAGATGACATCGAAAAAGTTGCATAGGCCAAATAGCGTTTCACGGACGTGCGCGTCCATGATCCCACGGATTGCAACTGGAAGTATCTGCGTCATCAGCACGTGACAGTCGTGAGACTTCATCCCGCTGAACTTCTGCTTCGCTGGGTCTAGGTATCTGATTATCTTCCCCGCATAACCGTAAGGAAGTTTTACTCCTAGGAGGCAGGTGAAAAACTGCTCGATCTCCTCCTGACTTAGAGTGAAGCACGCGGGAGGGTAGTCATTTCCGGTCTTCTTGGCCTTTTTGCCTTTGCGACGACTTTCCGTGTCCTGCTTCGCCTCATCATCATCATCATCATCATCATTAGCGTGAAGCTCCTGCCTGATGCCCATTGATTTCAAGTCTGCCCTTGCTTTCGGCCCATCTTTGGTCCTCTCTGGCATGTTGAGCAGGGTACCAAGCAGACTCTTGCACACGTTCTTCGTGATATGCATGACATCAAGGCTGTGAGGCACACGGTGGATCTTCCAGTACGGCAAGTCCCAGAAAACAGACCTCGTTTTCCATACCTTCAGCAGCGGCTCTGGCGCCTTTCGCTTCTTTCCCGGCAGTGGGCAGTCTTTCCAATTTTTCAACAGCTTGTCTATTTCCTCGCCGCTCCTCGTACACAGGCGTTTTCGGGGTTCAGTTTCACCATCGAACAGATCCTTGCGTTTCCTCCATGGGTCATCGTCGCGAAGCCACCTTCGATGTCCCATGAACACGGTTTTCGAAGACCCGGGATCTCTATCTAGCTGGCGATACGTTGTGTCATCCATGCACCTTACGCATCCAGAAAATCCGTGGACTACCTGCCCCGCGAGATATCCGTAACCGAGATAGTCGTGCACCGTCGTGAGCAGTGCGGCTCTCATAGGGAAATATTCTTTCTCTGCGGCGTCCCACGTATTGGCTGGCGTTTTCCACAGCGTGTCAAGCTCCTCTTTCAACAGCCCCAGATACAGATTGATGTCGTTCCCTGGTTGTTTCGGCCCTTCAATTAGCATACTCATGTGAATGTACTTCCTCTTCATGCACAACCAGGGGGAAGGTTGTACATCCACACAAACACAGGCCAGGTGCTATGTGTGCTTCTCTGGCTGCCAAACGGATTGACTCCATCGGTGCTCGCGCCCAGCACGATGTTCCTTGGATCGTTCCCAAATTCTGGGTATTCGAAGTTCAACGCTTGCCACTGGCTCGCATCCTTAGGGTGACTCAGCATCTTGTCTTTTTTATCTATCTCCGGATCATTTGCGTCATCTTCTCGCTTCTTCTCCTCCCTATCCGCGTGCCAACACAGGAGCTTTGCTACCTTAGGGTCCGCGAAATACCGCTGCAGACGAGGAGTGATCGGAAAGTACCACACCAATTTTCGAGGAGCTTTCTTCCTCTTCTTGTATCGAGTGACGCCGCACACCGGACATATGGTAGACTCCGCGTGCTCGTCCCGATAAATGATGCAATTGTTCATGCACACATGGTATTTCACGTGCGGTAAATCCAGAGGACACACGATATTCTTCGCCTCCTCGAAACTGGTCGGGCACTTGTTCCCCTTGGGAAGACGTTCGTGCCAGAATGACATGTTCTCGTCGAAGCATGCGTCGGTCATTTTGTGTTTTACCTTCATCTCCAGAGCCATGAGCGTTACTTTCAGGCGGGTATCCTCGGGCCTGCATCCTTCATACAATGGAGTAACCGCGTCTATCTCCAGTTGATCCAGCTTGGCTTTCTCTCGGGCGGCAGCTCTTGCGTTATCCGTCCGCTTGAGAAGCAGCTCTTGAATATGAGGGTCTTGCACCCAGCCTCCATCGTCGTCTGCTCCGGCATCTTCATCTTCATGATCATTCCCTTTGTCTTGATCTTCCTCATCATCATGTACGACATCTTCTACATGATGACTGTGTACAGCATCACCGTCGTGATCATGTCCTGGAGATTCTTCGTCTTCTCGCCCGCCCTCGCCGCGGTGGTACTTGTCTTGTTTCCCTTCCTCATTTCTTGCCCGGCCCCGGCCATGGACGACTTGATAGTCATCTTCATCACCTTGCCACCGATAGCCATCCATGAAACCATGCAAGAGCAGGTGGTCCCGCACCTGCCCGGAATCCGGGTCCGCAATAAGGCTCTTCAGCTTGCATCTTCGACATGGACATCTTATCTCCGTCTCGTTCTTTTGAAGCATCTCGGCCTTCGCGGAGCTCAAAAACCTATTCACGATGCCTTCAGTCATCGTGCGGACCATGGTCGCCTGCGGGGTAGAGCAAAACGATATGTTAGAACCAAGAAAAAATTTGGCATGACCTTCCCTAAAAATAGGACCAAAAAGAATGCATAGTGCCAAAATTCTCGTCGAAACGGAAATGAATCAAAACATTCTGGCAAAATATTGGCAACTATCGCATATTTCAAATACCGGTACCTTCAAACACAAACATATATGCAACACCACAAACACATGCAACACCACAAACATACATAGATCTAGCTAGGCCACAAAAAGTGCATGTGCACGTTGTTGGAGCGAGCTAGGGAGAAAAAAAAGTAGATCTATATCATGAAGATAGCTTTCCCTTACTTACCTATCAAAAAAAGGTAATTTCACCACTTAATTTTGTTGAATCTATGGTGGAAATGAGGTGAGGAGGAGGAGATGGCCGAAAGCTTGGAGAAGGAGGTGGATGGAATGAAGTGGGGAAAGTGAGTGGGTAGGTGTGGGCTGTCCAAAATATCTTGTTGGTCCCAGGTTACTAATGGCGCACCGTAGGAAAATGCGCCATTAGTAACCCTGGTTACTAATGGCGCATCAGCCTACGGTGCGCCATTAGTAGTTTTGCAAAAAAGTAAAAATAATAAGTATATATACTAATGGCGCATCTCCTCTGAGTGCGCCATTACTAGTTTAAACTAGTAATGGCGCACTGTGCCATGATGCGCCATTAGTAGTTTTGCAAAAAAAAGAATAAAACAAAATTTACAGTAATGGCGCATTATGGACCCGATGCGCCATTAGTATGTATGGGAAAATGGAAAAAATAATAATTCATACTAGTGGCGCACCCTGTTTACGGTGCGCCATTAGTGTCTTCCACACTAATGGCGTATCACAAACAGGTGCGCCATTAGTATATAGTAGTGCCGCACTGCTTCCACGGTGCGCCATTAGAATCAATCCTATCTATAGCCCTTTTCCTAGTAGTGGGCGTTGGACCTGTTGGATGAAAAACGAGATATGGCTTTAGCCCGTTCGGCGGTTTACCAGCAAGACTTGCGGAGTTATCATAGCCATCGGGTTAGAACAAGAACCTTTCAGGAAGGCGATTTGGTGCTCCGGCTCATCCAGGATCAGACCGACATGCACAAGTTATCCCCACCTTGAGAAGGACCCTTTGTGGTCAGCAAAATTCTGCACAATGGATCATACTACCTCATTGACGTTCGAGAAAACTCACGTACTTCTGAGGAGGAGACCCGGCGGCCGTGGAACATAGCTCTCCTACGGCCTTACTATACTTGAGCGATAGGCTTTCCTTATGTACATATTTCGACAATGTATATATTATGATCAATAAAATGAACTAGCATCCTTGCTATAAGCAGGGCCTCTGCTGTTTTTTCTCTCAAAATATCTTTTGAGTTGCATGGGGGCTTTAGCTGACAAAGCGGAGTACTACCTATTAAACCGGCTATTATGCCACAATACAGCTCGGGAGCTTCACACCCAAAGGGCCAAAGAGAGTCTGGATGCTATGCATAGCTCAAACATAAGCACCTGATGAGCACAGCTCATCATGTTACTTGGGGGCTCCTTGTGTCAAATACCCAGGAGTTTGAATGGACCCTTGTAGCTGGGTATCGCCCCACGTCTTGGAAGCCTGGTATATTTACCTAAAACCCCGGGTTAACCTGCCTTCATCGAGTAAGCCACTCCTATCCAGATAATCCTGGCACGACCCTCCGAACGTTTGACAGTTACTCTCATTGAGACCCTGAACTTGTCAAAGTTAAAACGGTGATTGGTTAGTTGGAGGTCCATCTTAAAAGGCTTCGTCAAATGGTTTAACTCAGTGACCTGGCAGCCCATGAAAAGCCTCGAATTTGGGCCTGGCAGCCCTTGAAATGCCTCGACTACACGGTTTTATTTGCGCTTGTTACTATTTTTCTCTTTGATGACTTTGTGTTAAACCGGCATCTTCAATCTGGTATGGCTTTTTAGTCATCACATTAACCCGGTATTACTTAACACGGCTTGGATCTCAACTCAAAGTTGATGAACCTTATTGTTAAACCAGAGTGTATTAACCCGGTCTGGCTTTGACTACTTGTCGCCAGTTTTGATCATCTGGTGTTTATTGTAACCCAGCATGACTTCTTATACACCATCAGTACAAGGTGAAGTTGTACAAAAATTCAAGATTTGGGTCTTCACCCTTATTACAGTTGGTCAACCAACTAAACGTGATATATCACATCTCAGGTATGAGTTATTTCATATTTTTTAAAGTTTGGTTCTCAATCAGGATTTACCATGGGTATTATGACCCGTCCGGCGGTAAACCACCAGGACAATTCTTTTTATGCAGACATAGGGATTGCATCTTATGATATATGATCCAACATTTTGGTGACGGAACACAAAGTATTTCCCACTACGTGATGGTAACAAATCAAAGTATTTTTTGCTACCCTATTACAAGGTGTTTAAACAGCCCAAAATATGGGATTGTTCTAAACCGGATAGTTTTGCGCAAAGTGAACCGGATTGCCGGATCAAGCATCACCGCCATGTTGATGTGAAGTAGATGGATCATCTGGTGTCGGTTCAGCCTCTTCATCTCCACCCACTGGTTGGAAGTCAGCGGTGGTCCAGTCAATCCGGGTTAAGGCCTGAAAGACAACCTCTTCACTTATAAGATTAGTCGGGTGAACGTCAGGGGCGTAAGTATGCTTACGGATTGGCGGAATAAGGTTTTGCACTTCCGGAATGACAGCCTCAACCCGTTTATTGTCAGCATCATAGAAAGACCGGTGAACCGTCAAGTTTGCTTCTTCAGCCAACTGACTCGCCAGAGGACGCATCTCCCTTGTTACACGTTTAAGGGCGTCATTGTCAAATACTGCCCCATTTTCCTGTTCACTAGGAAAGCCCTTGGCAATATCAACCGGATCAAGGTCGGCTATCCATGCCTTGGCTCGGGTCAGTGCTAACAAAGCGCCAGCCCTGGCGGCGGATCACTTCACCTCTTCTATCTGAGCTGGTGTCGTAGATAACTTAGCCAGAGTGTCCTTGATCAGTGTCGGAGCTGCACTATCGTAAGAAGCTGCACAGATAACTTGTTGGGCACCGGTATACAACTGTTCAATCAGCGTATAGGCGGCCTTGAGCTTCTTCCGCATATCAGAGCCCAGTTGAGCAATGCGGCCTCCTACAATGGTTTAAGGATGTCAAGTTAAACCGACAAAATTTCAAAGCGGAGTATTCATAAAACATTGGCAAACAATACTTACAAAATATTGCAGAGGTCATGGCATTGATTTGGCGCTTTAATCCAATAAGCTCTTCCGTCACCGGTTTAAGAACTGATTCAGCATCTTCTGCCCGCTTCAGTAAACCGGCTTTTTCGGAATCCCAGTTGGTCTGCTCGGACTTGAACCACTCTTTCAGCTGTTCATTGGTGGTTAAGGCAGTTTTCAATTCCTCCCTAGCCTTGGTGGTTTCTGTTTGTTGGGTTTTCAAATTTTCTTGAAGATTGGCAATCTGAGAGACTTGTTGATTTATCTCACTCTACAACAGTAAGGAGAGCAGATCAATACCTTTTTGAAAGTCCCAAGCATATAACCAGTTATACACTTGGCACTTGGGGGCTAATGAGGATTACTTTTTTCTACTTATTACTGAAGTCCCACGGACTAATACAAGTTTTAACCATGGCACTTGGGGGCTAATGTGTATTTGATAAAAAATGCACAAAGGAAATTAACAAGGTACAACTTGAAATAAGCAAAGTCACGGTTTGACTTTCTAAAGGCAAACCGGCCCTTGGGGGCTACAATGTAATGAAGGTAGAGTAAAGGATTCAACGGTTTACCTCATAGCGCTCTTTCATCAAATTTACCAAACCGGCCTCATAGTCTCGGCTGGTGGAGAGACGGTTTAAGAAGCCGGAATGAAGGTCTTGGGCAGATAAATCAGCATAGTCTTACAAATCAGTTTTGCTCTTCCCCTTATTCATAAATGCAAATTCATCCTTGGCGGTATTCTTGGATAAAACAACTGGATTGCCTGGGGTGGTATATGCCGTACCAGTAACAACAACGTCATCGTCCTTGGAGGGGCTTGAAGGATTGATATTCTCCTTAGCAGGGCTTGGCGCTTTGGCAGTAGGGCTCGGCGACCTGGTAGCAGGGGTTGGCGGATCAGCAGTTGGATTTGGAGGGGTGGCATCAGGAGTTGATGTATCAACCTGTATCTCCGGTTTAGCCTCTGGCGGATTAGCATCAGCACCTGGATTTTCCAGAGCAGAGTGGTCTGTGGAAATCTTAGGATTTTCGCCCTCGTCTTCAGGAGTCTTCTCCGGATCAACTTCGTCAGCATGGCCGCTGGTCTTGGCCTTTTTACTCAATCGGTCCTTGGCGCTACAAACATCCAAAGTTAAAATATGATAAACCAGCACGTGAAGAAACAGCTTGAGAAAGTGTACTTACCCAGCGACAACCTTGAGGGGAGGCAACTGAGTGGTTGATGAACCGCCAGACGAGTTGGAAGATGCCTGATAATTCGAATCAGACGGATTGAGTGGGCATCGGAAGAAACCCTTCAAAGGATAAAGCTTTTTAGGAGAATAAGTCACCTCTAGACGACGTTTCTGGGTTGGTGTATCTGGTAAACCGGATGAGGTGGTTTGTTGACCACTGTGCCGGGTTGTGCGACGTTCTACAGCTTGCTGTGTCTTCACAGAAAATTGGGGATCCAAATGAGCAAGAGGGTGAGATAGTTTTACTTTCCGGATTGTGCGGCGAACTTTTTGAACCAGCACAAGATCAGAATCGGAAGAAAGGGTGATTACCTCAGCATTGTCGGCGTGGCTGGCTTCAACTTCCTCCTGGGAACAATCATTGTCAATAGGATGTACGAATAAAGGAACCAAGTAAGTCAAATTTTACCTCTGCGTCTGATTCCTCATCCTCTGGCGGATCAGAAGACTCGGCGATTTTCTTCTTGGGAACCTTCTTGATAACCTTGGTTTTTGGACGAGCCTTGGCCGGTTTCGTCCGCTTCCAGAAGGAGCTGTTAGCCTATAACATTAAGGCAAAGAAATGTCAGCACACAGTTAAAGCGGAGGCGAATCAAGAAATATTCAGATAAACTTTACCGCTGGTGGAGGATTGGAGACGTAAAAAGGCGCCATCCGGTTTGACTACATACAGAGATTGTTTCATCAAGCATCTTCTTTGCAGATTCAGTAACTTCAAGGTCCGTCATTACTATTTCATGATAGCATTGAGGGTCTTTGACGTTGCCAGTGTATTCATGCATCAATCCGGGGCGGCGGCTTAAGGGTAAAATACCCCAAGATACCCAGCAGCGGACGAGGTCAATGCCAGTTAAACCGTTGGCCATGAGGGCTCTGCGGCGGATAAGCATGAAGGTAATGGGTTGTTGTTGCTAAGCCGGTGTGGACGGTAACCCGGCAGAGGATTTTCTCCGTCAGGGGCAGTGTTCCGGCAGTAAAACCAAGTCTGGTTCCAATCCTTAGGATGGCTATGATGTTTGGCATGTGGGAAGTCAACTTCTTTCCATTTCTAAATTGAGACGCCACCAAGCTCTGTGTTGGGACCATCAGAGAACTCTGCGCGACGGTTCAAGTGGATGAAATCCCAGAACAACTCCACATATGGCTCTTCTTGGAGGTAAACTTCGCAGAAGACTTGAAAGTTGCATATATTGGACACGGAGTTCGGTCCAATGTCTTGTGGATGGAGCTCGAAGCTTGCGAGGACATCCCGGGAATTTTTTGATCCGGGCGGGCTGAATCCTTGGTCTAGGTGTTGCATAAAAACAATCACTTCTCCATCCTGAGGCGTCGGTGGGCATTCAGAGCCCGGAACTCGCCAGCGAAGCACCCTCTTTGAGGCTAAAGCGCCAGTGGTGACATATCCATTGATTTGAGTCTCAGTAATCTTGGACAGAACCCAATTACAGGCAGAGAATTGTTTGGTCATTCCGGAGGAAAAAGCTGCAAGGAAGAATAAATGCCGGTTCACAATTTAAGCGGTTTAAGTGTATTTTTTAGTGTTAACCCGACAAGTTGCTGATAAGATCGGTTGGTGGTTTAAGAGAGGGCTAATGGTATATGGCGGATCGTCATCAAAAGTTAAACCGCCCGTAGGCAGAAGGGCCTGGGTTCAAAATCTGCTAAGTGTTGGCAGAAACAGGTTTCACACAGAGACAAAATTAATTTGGATCTACCAAAGTTTCAGTAAGAAAATTTTCTGCGATCTATAAAGTTGATAAACAGAGCAGAGAAGTTCGTGCACTCTATTAAGGGAATCTGTATAAAGAGGGAGACCTACTAAGTACTAAACTGGATGCGGAACAACTACCGCACGGGATTTATGCTACAGTTGAGTCAAAAAAGCTACGACAGAAGTGAATACGAAGAGACTACGGATGAGCACCTATGAACGCAGATGAAAACATGATCCCTAAGAGATAGATCTAGGGTTATGAGGAAGAAGGTTTACCGGATGTGCAGGACAGAGGAGGAATGCCAAAGGTCTCTGGTACAACCAGGTTGATGCAACGGCCTCTGGTGATGCAGCGTTCGAAGTTTGAGGGCGGCGGCGGAGCTTCAGAGCTGAGGCGTCGCGAGGAATAAGAAGGGCGGAAGGGGAAGAAAAGAAAGGGCCCCTGGGTCTATTTATAAGGAAAATGAATAAAGACCAATGCAAAAATCAAGGAGTCAAAAGCGGCGAGTGGCATAGCTGTCGCCTCAATTTTCGAGATGACATTAATACGAGGAATCTTTTTATTCGTTTTTACAGAGATGACACCATGATGATCTGTTGATGTGTCTAGAAGATGACGTCACGGCGGTTTAACAAAATCTCAAGGAAGACATCATGGCGGTTTACGAGAAATGATGAAGGAGGATCACAGGATTTTTCTAAAAGTACTGAAGGTTGACATGAACAAGTTCAAATCAATCTAGGGCCTAATGTTGGGGATATAATTACTAAGAGTAAACCGCCTAGGAGGGGCCGGTTAACCTTCAAATATATTGAAGCCTCGCGAAGACTCAGGAGGTGGCGCTTTACTATGAAGCTTAGAGGCCCGGAGCCAAAGGGCGGATTAGGGCCCATAGTGGTAAACTGCCATAGTCATGTAACTTGTGTTGTAAGATGAGGAAAGGAGAGACCGAGCCGAACACTTGTATGAGTCGGCCTCTCGACTCTGTAGACCGTCCGGGCGTCAACCCGTGTATATAAGGGGACGACCCGGCGGCGGTTCAGGGACAAGAAACACAACTCGATAGCCAGGCATAGCTTGTTTAGCTCCCTGGTTAGCAAGACCCCAATAATCCCATCACAACTAGACGTAGGCCTTTACCTTCATCGAAGGGGCCGAATTAGTATAAAATCCCTCGTGTCTTTAGTCCGGTTTAACCCCTTTAAGCTAACCCGTCGCGATGGCTCCACGACTAAGTCCTTACACGACGACATCTGACGTGATATTTCCACGACAGTTGGCGCCGACCGAGTTCTTGAAGGGCAACTTTGAAGGACTCAAGGGATACGTGATGGGCCAGATGACCAAGAGTCCTCGTGGCAAGCTCTACATCGACGATGCAGGCTGGGGCCCCAAGGCCGGCTCAATCGAGTACGGGTACCGGGTCCCCTTCGGCGGAATTCACATCTTCATCGGCATGATCGGCGAACCGGGCCCTAAGCCGGACATCTGCACTGACCTCGTCGAGACGGCTCAGCATGCAAGTCCCGCTCGGGTTCAGACTCCCATGAAGCGCGCATTCGTAGGATGTGTCCACGGGATCAGATCTGAACCGGTGTCTGAGGGTGACACGATCGCTTATTCCGACGGCGAATCATCTGGTGAAACCGAATCCTTGTACCAAGTTCAGGATGGCGTGTTTGAAGGGTATTCCAATGGCACCAGTATTCCGGAGTTCCTTGAAACGCCGAACCACGTTGGAATCTTCATGGCTGGAACACAACCAACTTTGCAAAACTCTACTACAACGGCGTCTGGACCGGTAGCAGGGGCAGGAGGCTCCGTGCGCCGGCCGGCTCAAGTTCTCTCCAGTTTTATGGATGCCTGGGCGGTCTTGCTAACCACCACAGTTACACCAGCGACGCAGGATCAGCACAATGCGGACATTGCTAGCCTGAAGGATCAGATAACACAAGCCAAAGCGGACTTAGCAGCTGAGGAAACCAGGATGGCTGAGGAGCGGGCCGCCTTAGACGCCCAGGCGCAAAGAATTCAAGCTGAGAATTATCGGCTTTTGATGGATCAGAACGCTTTAAATCAAGTGTCCAGGAGGAAACATCAATCTCGCTTGCCAGCGGATTACAATGCAATGAATCTCCTTGGAACGCCGGGGGAAGGAACTAGTAACCCGCCAGCAGTAAACCGGAATACCGATCCAAGGACCGGGGCTCCGGATCAACCTCAGATGATGGGGCCGCCTCAGTGTACGGACAACCCGCCACGGTACACCACACCGCCGCCGGGTCACTTTTCTACCCCATTGGATAATATGATAGCAGCAGCATCCCGGTTGGCTGCTATTCCGATCGAAGGTGAATCGCCGCAGTGGTTGAGACTCTTGGGGATATAACTACTAAGAGTAAACCGCCCAGGAGGGGCCGGTTCACCTTCAAATATATTGAATCCTCACGAAGACTCAGGAGGTGGCGCTTTACTATGAAGCTTAGAGGCCCGGAGCCCAAGGGCGGATTAGGGCCCATAGTGGTAAACCGCCATAGTCATGTAACTTGTGTTGTAAGATGAGGAAAGGAGAGACCGAGCCGAACACTTGTATGAGTCGGCCTCGGGACTCTGTAGACTGGCCGGGCGTCAACCCGTGTATATAAGGGGACGACCCGGCGGTGGTTCAGGGACAAGAAACACAACTCGATACCCAGGCATAGCTTGTTTAGCTCCCTGGTTAGCAAGACCACAATAATCCCATCACAACAAGATGTAGGCCTTTACCTTCATCGAAGGGGCCAAACTAGTATAAAATCCCTCGTGTCTTTAGTCCGGTTTAACCACTTTAAGCTAACCCATCGCGATGGCTCCACGACTAAGTCCTTACACGAGGACATCTGACGTGATATTTCCACGACACAACCCGTAGTAGAACATCAGTCCGCGGACGAATGGGTGAAGGGGGAAACTATAACGCCCGGGTTTCGATGCGCCAGATGTCCGCCAGTTATTCGCCGTCGTTGCCTTGTCAGCTGCTTGCGTGTTGCATTTTGCCATGTCATCATCTGCATTTCATCTGCATGTTTTTCAAAACTTGCATCCGTTCGGGTTACGCCGGTTCTCTCCATTGTCCGTTCGGAGTCCAGACACACTCGCACGAGCCCGCAGCACCTCCGAAATATTATTTTATAAGTGGCATAAAAATGTTCTCGGAATGGGTTGCAACTTGTCGTGCGGTCTTATTATAGTGTAGAGAGAGCGCCTGCCAAGTTTCATCTCATTCGGAGTTCGTTTGACTGCCCAACCGTTAAATATATAACCGCAATATTGTCGGTATATTCGTCGGACGTTTTCGGTATCCGGAAGCTGCCACCGGGTCGCTCTATTTCTCTCTCTTCTCAGCTCGAGGCATTCTACACAGCCCACCTACAGCCACCTAGTCCCCCCCTCTGTCCGGAGCGCACGATCGTGATCTGAGGGTCCGGAAACCCCTCATAACCCCTCAAACCCTAGCCCTACCTATATAAGGAAGGCTAGTCCTTCCTAATCTGGAATCCTACCCCCTCCTCCTCTTTTTCCGCGCCCCCAACCCGCAGCCACCACCTCCTCCCACCTCGGGGGCCGCGCCGCCGCTTTCCCCCTCCAAATTCGGCGCCGCCGCAGCCAGCGCACCCCCGCCACTTGGCGCGCTTGGATTCGCCGCGCCGTCACCCGCGCCGCGCTCCCCTCCACTCCCGTGTCGCCACGCGTCCCTGGCCTCTCCCTCCTCCGCGGGCCTGCTCCAGCCCATCCGCGGCCCGCCCCGGGCCGATCTGGGCCCGAGGCGCCTGCGCCGCGCCGCCGCCCGCCCTGGCGCTCGCCTCCTCCCCGACCTCTAGCGCCCCTCTCCTGTACACTGCTGGCCCAGCCAGATTCGGCCCAGAGTAGTTTTTTTTCCGTTCTGCGATTTGCTAATTATCTAGAGATTGCATATTTACAGATTGGCCCTCCATCTTCATGCACTTAATAACTCCACAATCGTGCATCGGATTAAAATAATTTATATATGTAAAATGCTTAGAATTTCATCTAGTTTCATATTTGGCCACTTTCACCCATGTTAAAATTGTTTAAATGTGTTGTTTGAATTAATTTGCATAAATAGCATGTTAAAATGATTTATTTCATAACTAAATAACCGTAGCTCGGTTTTAAATAAACTTTATATGTAAATGGGGTGGGAAAATGCCTAGTTTAACATGGTCCACTTTATGTTGCTGTTTAACAACATTAAAATTGTGTTTAGGGCAGAACAGTACCAAATCCATAATTTGCACATGGGGATTTTTCGGAATTGTTGTTTGTTGCTTCCGGCCTCATTTAAACTTGCCTAGATAGGTAATTTTCATATGCTTCACCGCTTGCCATGTTAACAACATTTAACATTGTTGTGTACCTAAACGAGATTAAACTAAATAATTGATGTGGAGTTTTGTTAATATGCAACTCGTTGCATATTGAGCTCCACTTAATCTGTAGTGTTGTTTGTTGCACTTTGCTATGCCATGCCTCATTAAACCGGACATGCATCATGCTTGTTTGTGCATCATGCCATGTTTATGCTTGTGCATTTACCATGTTGTTTCTTTCTTTCCGGTGTTGCTTCTTAGTTCCGGTAATGTTGCGATTGTGAGGATTCGTTCGACTACTCCCGTTCATCTTCTTCATGGACTCGTTCTTCTTCCTTGCGGGATTTCAGGCAAGATGACCACTACCCTGGATCTCACTACTATCATTGCTATGATAGTTGCTTCGTTCTATCACTTTGCTACGCTACCTATCATCTGTTTATCGAGCCATCCCATATTGCCATGTCAGCCTCTAACCTTTGACACCTTTCCTATGCAAACCATTGCTTGGCTATGTTACCGCTTTGCTCAGCCCTCTTATAGCGTTGCTAGTTGCAGGTGAAGTTGAAGCTTACTCCATGGTGGATAGGATTTTGTTGGGATATCACAATATCTCTTATATTATTATTAATGCATCTATATACTTGGTAAAGGGTGGAAGGCTCGGCCTTATGCCTGGTGTTTTGTTCCACTCTTGCCGCCCTAGTTTCCGTCATACCTGTGTTATGTTCCCGGATTTTGCGTTCCTTACGCGGTCGGGTGATTTATGGGACCCCCTTGACAGTTCGCTTTGAATAAAACTCCTCCAGCAAGGCCCAACGTTGCTTTTACCATTTGCCTCACCACCACCTATATTTCCCTTGGGAGTAATTAACCCAAGGGTCATCTTTATTACAGCCCCCCCGGGCCAATGCTTGTCTAAGTGTTGGTCCAAACTAGAGCACCGTGCGGGACCATTCCTTGGCAACTTGGGTTACGTCGGTTCCTGTACGCTTCGCTTACCCGGTGTTGCCCTGAGAACGAGATATGTGCAGCTCCTATCGGGATGTCGGCGCATCGGGTGGTCTTGCTGGTCTTGTTTTACCATTGTCGAAATGTCTTGTAAACCGGGATTCCAAGTCTGATCGGGTCTTCCTGGGAGAAGGTATATCCTTCGTTGATTGTGAGAACTTGTCATGGGCTAAGTTGGGACACCCCTGCAGGGTATTAAACTTTCGAAAGCCGTGCCTACGGTTATAGGAAGATGGCAATTTGTTAATGTCCGGTTGTAGATAACTTGACACCAGATCCGAATTAAAACGCATCAACCGTGTGTGTAGCCGTGATGGTCTCTTCTCGGTGGAGTTCGGGAAGTGAACACGGTTTCTGGGTTATGTTTGACGTAAGTAGGAGTTCAGGATCACTTCTTGATCATTGGTAGCTTCACGACCGTTCCGCTTGCTCTCTTCTCGCTCTTATTTGCGTATGTTAGCCACCATATATGCTTAGTCGCTGCTGCAGCCTCACCACTTTACCCCTTCCATTCCCATTTAAGCTTTGCTAGTCTTGATACCCATGGTAATGGGATTGCTGAGTCCTCGTGGCTCACAGATTACTACAACACCAGTTGCAGGTACAGGTTGTGCGATGATCATGACGCGAGAGCGATGCTTGCTTGCACTGAGTTCTTCTTCTGCTTCTTCGATCAGGGGATAGGTTCTAGGTCGGCAGCCTGGGCTAGCAGGGTGGATGTCGTTTGAGTTTCTGTTTGTGTTTCATCCGTAGTCGGATGGTGCTCTTATGTATTGTGATGTTGTATTCGTGTGGCATTGTATGCCTCTTGTATGCATCCCCATCTATTATGTAATGTTGATGTAAGGATATCCACCTTGCAAAAGCGTTTCAATATGCGGGTCTATACTTGGTGGGACCTTCGAGTTCATTTTGGATAGGGTCGCATATTGGGCGTGACAAGTTGGTATCAGAGCCTCGACTGACCCTAGGAGCCCCCTTGATTGTTGGCCGTTGTTGAGTCTAGAAGAAAACTATTTTGAGTCTTAGGATTATAAATATCGGAGAGTAGGATTCTTTTTACTCCTCAGCCCCTCCGTCGCTCTTGTGAGAGTAGGATCTCGCGGGTATTTTGGAATCGTTCCGATGGTTTTGTGACGAGAACATTGTTCTTGGTGCCTCCTGTCTATTATGTGGCATTGACCCGGGGAGTTGAGCTCCGAGGTGTTGTCGTCACAATTTTATCGTTGCAGTTCTGGAATACCCGAGTTTTGCCGACATCGAAAATCTCTTTTATGCAGTTGTTGGTGAGATAACCTCGACGTCACCCAGTACTGGGGAGTTCGGGAATATTGCCATAACTCGTATAACGGATGCTTTTCGAAGGTTGAGGTACACGATTTCCGAAGGTTTCTTGGTTATGTGTTGACAGATGGATACAACTGGATGTAGGGATTGTTAGTTTGGGTGAGATATATTGCTTCCCCTGTATCCACAACACCAGATTGCATAACCAGAAAGTTTCGGGAGTTTTATAGGTGGGAATTCAAGTAGCTCCTAGAATATCTTTCCGACAGATGCATGATATGGGATTGGGTAAATCTCTATCATATGTATTTGTTCCGGCTTATTCTGCAAGCCAAATCCTTTGTTTTGTTTTGAGTTGTGGTATTTGAGTTGCTTCAATGTCAAGTGTTGATTCCATACCTTTCAAGCGGTGTTCTCATATTTCTATGGGAGTACTAATCCTTTTGATCATCGAGTTTGTCATGTTAATTCTTTCCAACCGGTGTGCTTCTGTTCAAGTGGATCCGATCATTTCAACATTCGCAAGATCAATTCTAAGTTTTCTCACCGGTATCTGTTTCGTCCGTCCCCAAGTTGCCTTTGTTTTCCCGCCCTCCCACCCTTTTTCTTCAAGGACTCATATTTCTTAATCATGTATCCTTTTATTTGTGGGAAGTCTCTTCGTTCTTTGCTTTCAATGTTCTTATCCGGTGGATTTCCCATGAAGATGCTCAACAGTTTCAAGCTCATCATCCTTCATCGTTGTTTCTTCTCCGGTGGATCCAATTCAAGCTTTCGATATTCATCATATTCCTTTCCTCGTTTCTAATGCTTTCTCATGCCGATGCACCTCTTAATCATTCACTTCCTATTCATTTGTCCTGGAGTGTTGAAGATATCTCAGAAGATTTGTGTTTCCATTCTTAATCCGTTCAAGTTATTTTGGAGATTATTATCTCATTCAAGCCATTTAATTCAACCGGCTCAATCCCCCCTTTCAATCATTTCCAACGGTGTTTTCTTTTGAGTGGGCCCTAACCCGCAGGTCTTTTCCCAAGATCTTACCTAACTCTTCTAATTATTCCGGAGTTATTCTTAAATTCTATTCAAGTGTGACGTAAGAAGGGATTCCATCAGCCACATGCCTTCTCCAAGATTGCTTTCAAATTCTTCTCATTGTTGGCTCAACCCCTTCGCTTTTTCATTCTCCCGGAGTATCTCAGTAATTTTGGTGGTGTTTCTCGTCGTCAATTGAAGATTGAAGAAGTGTTTCCTCTAAATCTTGGTCCATTCTCTTCAAGATTCATGGTTCTAGCTTCATGCTATCCTCATAATTGTTTTGATTGTGAGATTTCTTTTCTTACCATCCGGAGCATTTCATGAGTTGTTTCCATTTCTTTCCTCCGAAGGCCATCATGTCATAATTCTTCATTCTCAGCGTGTAGCTATCGTTCTCCAAATCTTACCGGTGAATCGTTCAAATATCCTCTAATCAGTTCATGATCTCTTCATTCTCATGTATCTAAATCCCTTCAAGTATCTTCATTCATTTTCCAATTCTTCTCGGTGAATTGTGCCTTTGCTAATCTCATTTTCAATTCTTACGGTGGATCGTTCAAGATTTCTCTTCCTTCGTTATCGTATGAATTCACTCGTTATTTTGTTGTTTCAATGCTATCGGCGGTTCATGAAGACCTTCTCAAGTTTGTGATATATCATTTCTCAATCCTTTTCAAGAGGAATAAGTTGCATGCCAAATCCATTCGTCACCCATTAAATTGGATAAGGATAAGCATAACGTAATTCTTATTCGTGTTTTATCCAAGTGTCTAATTCTTTTCTACCGGAGTTTGTTCGTGTTACCAATTTCTCAGTTATGTGTTGTTCATCCTTATTTCCGGAGTTCCAAGTTTTCCGCATTATCATCATGAAGCTCCATCTAAATCATTGCAAGGCTTCACCTTGTGTTTTCAACTTCTCTTTTTTTCTATCATCCTTTTATTACCGGAGTTCTTCATTGAGGCTTTACATGGTGGTTCGTCAAGGATTCTTTTCATTCTTCAATTGTTCTTCAAGATTTCTCTTGAAGTTAAGATCAGCCAAGCTATACTCAAAATTAAACATGGTGCTCAACACATGTTTTGTTTTGAGGCGTTCAAGTATTCTTCATCTTGCATTCCTATGTGCAATGCTCCTACCTTATCTTTTGAGATGGTGTTATATCATTCTTGACAATTTCCATTCATGCTTCGTGATTCACATGTTGTCAAGAATGAGATAGTTAAACCCATCAACTCCTTCGAGCATGAGTTCTTCTCAATCCATCAATCTCTTCATTGGAGTTATCTTGGTATAGATTTCACCTAAAGCCTTCCCTAAGGAATGTTGCTATTTGTGGTGCTTATCAATGATCCGAGTTTTCTCCTATCCTCTCGGCGAAAGAAGTTTTCATCTCTTCATTGCTCTCAAGCAATCATTTGTTTTTCGTTTGTGGCCGTTTGTCACCTCATAATTTTGAGTTGTCTTCCATAAGCCCACAACAAGCTTATTCGTTTCGTGGTTGGTTCTCCAACAACTCTCTTCTATTCTTCTTTGCAAGGATGCTTTCCAAGTTCATTGGTGGCAGAAATTGTCATTTTCTTCTCCGCCCCTTTATCCCAACAATCTAGCTTCTATTCTTTCGTTCCGGAGGCATTGTGATGTCACTCTTTTCACTCATCATCTTGCTTTGGCAAGATCATGTTCTTCTCCTTGCTTCTCGATTTAACTGGAGTGTTGTGTCATCTCTTCAAGTTCTTTCATCTTATCAAGTTTTGCCTCTCTTTTCAACCTGAGTGCTGTCTGAAATCCTTCTTACCCATTATGCCACTCTTTCAATAGTTCCGGAGGCAGTGTGTTGTTGATTTCGTCAAGTATCTTCCCATATTCTCAAGTTCATGTTCTATTCCTTCCATGTTCAACCGGAGTGCTGCCCAAATTCTTCCTCTCTCATCTTGTTTTAACCGGAGTGGTTTCGAATTCTATCTTGTCGATTAAACTCCTGATTTGTGTCTTTGCAACCTTCAAGGTTCACATGGTGCCCCTTGTTTCTATTTTCTACCGCAGTGCTCTCAATTGTGTTCAACTCTGTTGTGTTCTTTCTTTCAACTTTTCAACCTCTCAAGGTTCATTGGTTTCACTCGGTTGTCAAAGAAGCAACTTAGTTTACCTCTTATCTTCCTCTTCCTTTTCTCTCCGGTGCCATCCTAGATCTGGGGACGAGATCCTCTTGTAGTGGTGGAGTGTTGTAACGCCCCGGTTTTGATGCGCCAGATGTCCGCCAGTTATTCGCCCGTCGTTGCCTTGTCAGCTGCTTGCGTGTTGCATTTTTCCATGTCATCATCTGCATGTTTTTCAAAACATGCATCCGTTCGGGTTCTGCCGGTTCTCTCCTTGTTCGTTCGGAGTCCAGACACACTCGCACGCGCCCGCGGCACCTCTGAAATATTATTTTATAAGTGGCATAAAAATGTTCTCAGAATGGGTTGCAACTTGTCATGCGGTCTTATTATAGTGTAGACAGAGCGCCTGCCAAGTTTCATCTCATTCGGAGTTCGTTTGACTGCCCAACCGTTAAATATATAACCGCAATATAGTCGGTATATTCCTCGGACGTTTTCGGTATCCGGAAGCTGCCACCGGGTCGCTCTGTTTCTCTCTCTTCTCAGCTCGAGGCATTCTACACAGCCCACCGGCAGCCACCTAGTCCCCCCCCTCTGTCCGGAGCGCACGATCGTGATCCGAGGGTCCGGAAACCCCTCCTAACCCCTCAAACCCTAGCCCTACCTATATAAGGAAGGCTAGTCCTTCCTAATCTGGAATCCTACCCCCCTCCTCCTCTTTTTCCGCGCCCCCAACCCGCAGCCACCACCTCCTCCCACCTCGGGGGCCGCGCCGCCGCTTTCCCCCTCCAAATCCGGCGCCGCCTCAGCCAACGCACCCCCGCCACTTGGCGCACTTGGATTCGCCGCGCCGTCACCCACGCTGCACTCCCCTCCACTCCCGCGTCGCCACGCGTCCCTGGCCTCTCCCTCCGCCGCGGGCCCGCTCCAGCCCATCCGCGGCCCGCCCCGGGCCGATCCGGGCCCGAGGCGCCTGCGCCGCGCCACCGCCCGCCCTGGCGCTCGCCTCCTCCCCGACCTCTAGCGCCCCTCTCCTGTACACTGCTGGCCCAGCCAGATTCGGCCCAGAGTAGTTTTTTTTCCGTTCTGCGATTTGCTAATTATCCAGAGATTGCATATTTACAGATTGACCCTCCATCTTCATGCACTTAATAACTCCACAATCGTGCATTGGATTAAAATAATTTATATATGTAAAATGCTTAGAATTTCATCTAGTTTCATATTTGGCCACTTTCATCCATGTTAAAATTGTTTAAATGTGTTGTTTGAAATAATTTGCATAAATAGCATGGGGTGGAAAAATGCCTAGTTTAACATGGTCCACTTTATGTTGCTGTTTAACAACATTAAAATTGTGTTTAGGGCAGAACAGTACCAAATCCATAATTTGCACATGGGGATTTTCTGGAATTGTTGTTTGTTGCTTCCGGCCTCATTTAAACTTGACTAGATAGGTAATTTTCATATGCTTCACCCCTTGCCATGTTAACAACATTTAACATTGTTGTGTACCTAAACGAGATTAAACTAAATAATTGATGTGGAGTTTTGTCAATATGCAACTCGTTGCATATTGAGCTCCACTTAATCTGTAGTGCTGTTTGTTGCACTTTGCTATGCCATGCCTCATTAAACCGGACATGCATCATGTTTGTTTGTGCATCATGCCATGTTTATGCTTGTGCATTTACCATGTTGTTTGTTTCTTTTCGGTGTTGCTTCTTAGTTCCGGTAATGTTGCGATTGTGAGGATTCGTTCGACTACTCCCGTTCATCTTCTTCATGGACTCGTTCTTCTTCCTTGCGGGATTTCAGGCAAGATGACCGCTACCCTGGATCTCACTACTATCATTGCTATGCTAGTTGCTTCGTTCTATTGCTTTGCTGCGCTACCTATCATCTGTTTATCGAGCCATCCCATATTTCCATGTCAGCCTCTAACCTTTGACACCTTTCCTATGCAAACCATTGCTTGGCTATGTTACCGCTTTGCTCAGCCCTCTTATAGCGTTGCTAGTTGTAGGTGAAGTTGAAGATTACTCCATGGTGGACAGGATTTTGTTGGGATATCACAATATCTCTTATATTATTATTAATGCATCTATATACTAGGTAAAGGGTGGAAGGCTCGGCCTTATGCCTGGTGTTTTGTTCCACTCTTGCCGCCCTAGTTTCCGTCATACCAGTGTTATGTTCCCGGATTTTGCGTTCCTTACGCGGTCGGGTGATTTATGGGACCCCCTTGACAGTTCGCTTTGAATAAAACTCCTCCAGCAAGGCCCAACGTTGGTTTTACCATTTGCCTCACCACCACCTATATTTCCCTTGGGAGTAATTAACCCAATGGTCATCCTTATTACAGCCCCCCGGGCCAATGCTTGTCTAAGTGTTGGTCCGAACTAGAGCACCGTGCGGGACTATTCCTTGGCAACTTGGGTTACGTCGGTTCCTGTACGCTTCGCTTATCTAGTGTTTCCCTGAGAACGAGATATGTGCAGCTCCTATCGGGATGTCGGCGCATCGGGCGGTCTTGCTGGTCTTGTTTTACCATTGTCGAAATGTCTTGTAAACCGGGATTCCGAATCTGATCGGGTCTTCCTGGGAGAAGGTATATCCTTCATTGATCGCGAGAGCTTGTCATGGGCTAAGTTGGGACACCCCTGCAGGGTATTAAACCTTTGAAAGCCGTGCCTTGGGTTATAGGCAGATGGGAATTTGTTAATGTCCGGTTGTAGATAACTTGACACCAGATCCGAATTAAAACGCATCAACCGTGTGTGTAGCCGTGATGGTCTGTTCTCGGCGGAGTTTGGGAAGTGAACACGGTTTCTGGGTTATGTTTGACATAACTAGGAGTTCAGGATCACTTCTTGATCATTGCTAGGTTCACGACCGTTCCGCTTGCTCTCTTCTCGCTCTTATTTGCGTATGTTAGCCACCATATATGCTTAGTCGCTGCTGTAGCCTCACCACTTTACCCCTTCCATTCCCATTTAAGCTTTGCTTGTCTTGATACCCATGGTAATGGGATTGCTGAGTCCTCGTGGCTCACAGATTACTACAACACCAGTTGCAGGTACAGGATGTGCGATGATCATGACGCGAGAGCGATGCTTGCTTGCGCTGAGTTCTTCTTCTGCTTCTTCGATCAGGGGATAGGTTCTAGGTCGGCAGCCTGGGCTAGCAGGGTGGATGTCGTTTGAGTTTCTGTTTGTGTTTCATCCGTAGTCGGATGGTGCTCTTATGTATTGTGATGTTGTATTCGTGTGGCATTGTATGCCTCTTGTATGTATCCCCATCTATTATGTAATGTTGATGTAATGATATCCACCTTGCAAATGCGTTTTAATATGCGGGTCTATCCTTGGTGGGACCTTCGAGTTCCTTTTGGATAGGGTCGCATATTGGGCGTGACAAGTTGGTATCAGAGCCTCGACCGACCCTAGGAGCCCCCTTGATTGTTGGTTGTTGTTGAGTCTAGAAGAAAACTATTTTGAGTCTTAGGATTATATATATCGGAGAGTAGGATTCTTTTTACTCCTCAGCCCCTCCGTCGCTCTGGTGAGGTCTCTTGACGTAGATGTTTTGACTTTCCTCTCCTCAAATTTCACTAAAAAAAATTTAGCATCACGCGGGTATTTTGGAATCGTTCCGATGGTTTTGTGACGAGAACATTGTTCTTGGTGCCTCCTGTCTATTATGTGGCATTGACCCGGGGAGTTGAGCTCCGAGGTGTTGTCGTCACAATTTTATCGTTGCAGTTCTGGAATACCTGAGTTTTGCCGACATCGAAAATCTCTTTTATGCAGTTGTTGGTGAGATAACCTCGACGTCACCCAGTACTGGGGAGTTCGGGAATATTGCCATAACTCGTATAACGGATGCTTTTCGAAGGTTGAGGTACACGATTTCCGAAGGTTTCTTGGTTATGTGTTGACGGATGGATACAGCTGGATGTAGGGATTGTTAGTTTGGGTGAGATATATTACTTCCCCTGTACCCGCAACACCAGATTGCATAACCAGAAAGTTTCGGGAGTTTTATAGGTGGGAATTCAAGTAGCTCCTAGAATATCTTTCCGACAGATGCATGATATGGGATTGGGTAAATCTCTATCATATGTATTTGTTCCGGCTTATTCTGCAAGCCAAATCCTTTGTTTTGTTTTGAGTTGTGGTATTTGAGTTGCTTCAATGTCAAGTGTTGATTCCATACCTTTAAAGTGGTGTTCTCATATTTCTATGGGAGTACTAATCATTTTGATCATCGAGTTTGTCATGTTAATTCTTTCCAACCGGTGTGCTTCTGTTCAAGTGGATCCGATCATTTCAACATTCGCAAGATCAATTCTAAGTTTTCTCACCGGTATCTGTTTCGTCCGTCCCCAAGTTGCCTTTGTTTTCCCGCCCTCCCACCCTTTTTCTTCAAGGACTCAGATTTCTTAATCATGTATCCTTTTATTTGTGGGAAGTCTCTTCGTTCTTTGCTTCCAATATTCTTATCTGGTGGATTTCCCATGAAGATGCTCAATGGTTTCAAGCTCATCATCCTTCATCGTAGTTTCTTCTCCGGTGGATCCAATTCAAGCTTTCAATATTCATCATATTCCTTTCCTCGTTTCTAATGCTTTCTCATGCCGATGCACCTCTTAATCATTCACTTCTTCCTATTCATTTGTCCTGGAGTGTTGAAGATATCTCAGAAGATTTGTGTTTCCATTCTTAATCCGTTCAAGTTATTTTGGAGATTATTATCTCATTCAAGCCATTTAATTCAACCGGTTCAATCCCCCCTTTCAATCATTTCCAACGGTGTTTTCTTTTGAGTGGGCCCTAACCTGCAGGTCTTTTCCCAGGATCTTACCTGACTCTTCTAATTATTCCGGAGTTATTCTTAAATTCTATTCAAGTGTGACGTAAGAAGGGATTCCATCAGCCACATGCCTTCTCCAAGATCGCTTTCAAATTCTTCTCATTGTTGGCTCAACCCCTTCGCTTTTTCATTCTCCCGGAGTATCTCAGTAATTTTGGTGGTGTTTCTCGTTGTCAATTGAAGATTGAAGAAGTGTTTCCTCTAAATCTTGGTCCATTCTCTTCAAGATTCATGGTTCTAGCTTCATGCTATCCTCATAATTGTTTTGATTGTGAGATTTCTTTTCTTACCATCCGAAGAATTTCATGAGTTGTTTCCATTTCTTTCCTCCGAAGGCCATCATGTCATAATTCTTCATTCTTAGCGTCTAGCTATCGTTCTCCAAATCTTACCGGTGAATCGTTCAAATATCCTCTAATCAGTTCATGATCTCTTTGTTCTCATGTATCTAAATCCCTTCAAGTATCTTCATTCATTTTCCAATTCTTCCCGGTGAATTGTGCCTTTGCTAATCTCATTTTCAATTCTTACGGTGGATCGTTCAAGATTTCTCTTCCTTCGTTATCGTATCAATTCACTCGTTCTTTTGTTGTTTCAATCCTACCGGCGGTTCATGAAGACCTTCTCAAGTTTGCGATATGTCATTTCTCAATCCTTTTCAAGAGGAATAAGTTGCATGCCAAATCCATTCGTCACCCATTAAATTGGATGAGGATAAGCATAACGTAATTCTTATTCGTGTTTTATCCAAGTGTCTAATTCTTTTCTACCGGAGTTTGTTCGTGTTACCAATTTCTCAGTTATGTGTTGTTCATCCTTATTTCCGGAGTTCCAAGTTTTCCGCATTATCGTCGCGAAGCTCCATCTAAATCATTGCAAGGCTTCACCTTGTGTTTTCAACTTCTCTTTTTTCTATCATCCTTTTATTACTGAGTTCTTCATTGAGGCTTTACATGGTGGTTCGTCAAGGATTCTTTTCATTCTTCAATTGTTCTTCAAGATTTCTCTTGAAGTTAAGATCAGCCAAGCTATACTCAAAATTAAACATGGTGTTCAACACATGTTTTGTTTTGAGGCGTTCAAGTATTCTTCATCTTGCATTCCTATGTGCAATGCTCCTACCGTATCTTTTGAGATGGTGTTATATCATTCTTGACAATTTCCATTCTTGCTTCATGATTCACATGTTGTCAAGAATGAGATAGTTAAACCCATCAACTCCTTCGAGCATGAGTTCTTTTCAATCCATCAATCTCTTCATTGGAGTTATCTTGGTATAGATTTCACCTAAAGCCTTCCCTAAGGAATGTTTCTATTTGTGGTGCTTATCAATGATCCGAGTTTTCTCCTATCCTCTCGGCGAAAGAAGTTTTCATCTCTTCATTGCTCTCAAGCAATAATTTGTTTTTCATTTGTGGCCATTTGTCACCTCATAATTTTGAGTTGTCTTCCATAAGCCCACAACAAGCTTATTCGTTTCGTGGTTGGTTCTCCAACAACTCTGTTCTATTCTTCTTTGCAAGGATGCTTTCCAAGTTCATTTGTGGCAGAAATTGTCATTTTCTTCTCCGCCCCTTTATCCCAACAATCTAGCTTCTATTCTTTCGTTCCGGAGGCATTGTGATGTCGCTCTTTTCACTCATCATCTTTCTTTGGCAAGATCATGTTCTTCTCCTTGCTTCTCGATTTAACCGGAGTGTTGTGTCATCTCTTCAAGTTCTTTCATCTTATCAAGTTTTGCCTCTCTTTTCAACCTGAGTGCTGTCTGAAATCCTTCTTACCCATTATGCCACTCTTTCAATAGTTCCGGAGGCAGTGTGTTGTTGATTTCATCAAGTATCTTCCCATATTCTCAAGTTCATGTTCTATTCCTTCCATGTTCAACCGGAGTGCTGCCCAAATTCTTCCTCTCTCATCTTGTTTTAACCGGAGTGGTTTCGAATTCTATCTTGCCCATTAAACTCCTAAGTTGTGTCTTTGCAACCTCCAAGGTTCACATGGTGCCCCTTGTTTCTATTTTCTACCACAGTGCTCTCAATTGTGTTCAACTCTGTTGTGTTCTTTCTTTCAACTTTTTAACCTCTCAAGGTTCATTGGTTTCACTCGGTTGTCAAAGAAGCAACTTAGTTTACCTCTTATCTTCCTCTTCCTTTTCCCTCCGGTGCCATCCTAGATCTCGGGACGAGATCCTCTTGTAGTGGTGGAGTGTTGTAACGCCCCGGTTTCGATGCGCTAGATGTCCGCCAGTTATTCGCCATCGTTGCCTTGTCAGCTGCTTGCGTGTTGCATTTTGCCATATCATCATCTGCATTTCATCTGCATGTTTTTCAAAACTTGCATCCATTCGGGTTCCGCCAGTTCTCTCCGTTGTTCGTTCGGAGTCCAGACACACTTGCACGCGCCCGCGGCACCTCCGAAATATTATTTTATAAGTGGCATAAAAATGTTCTCAGAATGGGTTGCAACTTGTTGTGCGGTCTTATTATAGTGTAGACAGAGCGCCTACCAAGTTTCATCTCATTCGGAGTTCGTTTGACTGCCCAACCATTAAATATATAACCGCGATATAGTCGGTATATTTGTCGGACGTTTTCGGTATCCGGAAGCTGCCACCGGGTCACTCTGTTTCTCTCTCTTCTCAGCTCGAGGCATTCTACACAGCCCACCTGCAGCCACCTAGTCCCCCCTTTGTCCAGAGCACACGATCGCGATCCGAGGGTCCGGAAACCCCTCCTAACCCCTCAAACCCTAGCCCTACCTATATAAGGAAGGCTAGTCCTTCCTAATCTGGAATCCTAACCCCCTCCTCCTCTTTTTCCGTGCCCCCAACCCGTAGCCACCACCTCCTCCCACCTCGGGGGCCGCGCCGCCGCTTTCCCCCTCCAAATCCGGCGCCGCCGCAGCGAGCGCACCCCCGCCACTTGGCGCGCCTCGATTCGCCGCGCCGTCACCCGCGCCGCGCTCCCCTCCACTCCCGCGTCGCCATGCGTCCCTGGCCTCTCCCTCCGCCGCGGGCCCGCTCCAGCCCATCCGCGGCCCGCCCCGGGCCGATCCGGGCCCGAGGCGCCTGCGCCGCGCCACCGCCCGCCCTGGCGCTCGCCTTCTCACCGACCTCCAGCGCCCCTCTCATGTACACTGCTGGCCCAGCCAGATTCGGCCCAGAGTAGTTTTTTTTTCGTTCTGCGATTTGCTAATTATCCAGAGATTGCATATTTACAGATTGACCCTCCATCTTCATGCACTTAATAACTCCACAATCGTGCATCGGATTAAAATAATTTATATATGTAAAATGCTTAGAATTTCATCTAGTTTCATATTTGGCCACTTTCACCCATGTTAAAATTGTTTAAATGTGTTGTTTGAATAAATTTGCATAAATAGCATGTTAAAATGATTTATTTCATAACTAAATAACAATAGCTCGGTTTTAAATAAACTTTATATGTAAATGGGGTGGAAAAATGCCTAGTTTAACATGGTCCACTTTATGTTGCTTTTTAACAACATTAAAATTGTGTTTAGGGCAGAACAGTACCAAATCCACAATTTGCACATGGGGATTTTCCGGAATTGTTGTTTGTTGCTTCCGGC
Organism: Triticum dicoccoides; assembly: GCF_002162155.2. Lineage (NCBI taxonomy): Eukaryota > Viridiplantae > Streptophyta > Magnoliopsida > Poales > Poaceae > Triticum > Triticum dicoccoides. Next base: position 218,677,019 of record NC_041385.1, read on the forward strand.
CTCATTTAAACTTGCCTAGATAGGTAATTTTCATATGCTTCACCCCTTGCCATGTTAAGAACATTTAACATTGTTGTGTACCTAAACGAGATTAAACTAAATAATTGATGTGGAGTTTTGTCAATATGCAACTCATTGCATATTGAGCTCCACTTAATCTGTAGTGTTGTTTGTTGCACTTTGCTATGCCATGCCTCATTAAACCGGACATGCATCATGCTTGTTTGTGCATCATGCCATGTTTATGCTTATGCATTTACCATGTTGTTTGTTTCTTTCCGGTGTTGCTTCTTAGTTCCGGTAATGTTGCGATTGTGAGGATTCGTTCGACTACTCCCGTTCATCTTCTTCATGGACTCGTTCTTCTTCCTTGCAGGATTTCAGGCAAGATGACCGCTACCCTGGATGTCACTACTATCATTGCTATGCTAGTTGCTTCGTTCTATCGCTTTGCTGTGCTACCTATCATATGTTTATCGAGCCATCCCATATTGCCATGTCAGCCTCTAACCTTTGACACCTTTCCTATGCAAACCATTGCTTGGCTATGTTACCGCTTTGCTCAGCCCTCTTATAGCGTTGCTTGTTGCAGGAGAAGTTGAAGATTACTCCATGGTGGACAGGATTTTGTTGGGATATCACAATATCTCTTATATTATTATTAATGCATCTATATACTTGGTAAAGGGTGGAAGGCTCGGCCTTATGCCTGGTGTTTTGTTCCACTCTTGCCGCCCTAGTTTCCTTCATACCGGTGTTATGTTCTCGGATTTTGCGTTCCTTACGCGGTTGGGTGATTTATGGAACCCCCTTGACAGTTCGCTTTGAATAAAACTCCTCCAGCAAGGCCCAACGTTGGTTTTACCATTTGCCTCACCACCACCTATATTTCCCTTGGGAGTAATTAACCCAAGGGTCATCTTTATTACAGATCCCCGGGCCAATGCTTGTCTAAGTGTTGGTCCAAACTAGAGCACCGTGCGGGACCATTCCTTGGCAACTTGGGTTACATCGGTTCCTGTACGCTTCGCTTATCCGGTGTTTCCCTGAGAACGAGATATGTGCAGCTCCTATTGGGTTGTCGGCGCATCGGGCGGTCTTGCTGGTCTTGTTTACCATTGTCTAAATGTCTTGTAAACCGGGATTCCGAGTCTGATCGGGTCTTCCTGGGAGAAGGTATATCCTTCATTGATCGCGAGAGCTTGTCATGGGCTAAGTTGGGACACCCCTGCAGGGTATTAAACCTTTGAAAGCCCTGCCTTGGGTTATAGGCAGATGGGAATTTGTTAATGTCCGGTTGTAGATAACCTGACACCAGATTTGAATTAAAACGCATCAATCGTGTGTGTAGCCGTGATGGTCTCTTCTCGACGGAGTTCGGGAAGTGAACACGGTTTCTGGGTTATGTTTGACGTAAGTAGGAGTTCAGGATCTCTTCTTGATCATTGCTAGCTTCACGACCGTTCCGCTTGCTCTCTTCTCGCTCTTATTTGCGTATGTTAGCCACCATATATGCTTAGTCGCTGCTGCAGCCTCACCACTTTACCCCTTCCTTTCCCATTTAAGCTTTGCTAGTCTTGATACCCATGGTAATGGGATTGCTGATTCCTCATGGCTCACAGATTACTACAACACCAGTTGCAGGTACAGGTTGTGCGATGATCATGACGCGAGAGCGATGCTTGCTTGCGTTGAGTTCTTCTTCTGCTTCTTCGATCAGGGGATAGGTTCCAGGTCGGCAGCCTGGGCTAGCAGGGTGGATGTCGTTTGAGTTTCTGTTTGTGTTTCATCCGTAGTCGGATGGTGCTCTTATGTATTGTGATGTTGTATTCGTGTGGCATTGTATGCCTCTTGTATGTATCCCCATCTATTATGTAATGTTGATGTAATGATATCCACCTTGCAAAAGTGTTTCAATATGCGGGTCTATCCTTGGTGGGACCTTCGAGTTCCTTTTGGATAGGGTCGCATATTGGGCGTGACAGAAACCCAGCCCGCGGACGAAATGGGATAGGAATACTACCCTTTCCTGGGGCTTCAGGGTAGGGATGATCTGCCCTTCGGTTGGAAGCCGATGCGCGACGTCTGCGGATATGTATCCGGCCCCCCCCCCAAAGCTTCTTGATGTCCTCCTTCGTGACAGAGGAGGCCATCCACTTGCCTCCCGCTCCGGACATGTTTGGAATGATTTTGCGGAGAAGGTGAAAAATTGGGCGCTGGAGCTCGAGAATGGATGAGCAGAGGAAGAAGAAGGTGTGGTTGAAAAAGGGGAGTCCTTATCTCCTTATAAAAGCTGAAGGGATCTTGCGCCTCCCCACTTGCCCTAAAAACTCGCTCATTCCCCAAGTGCTGTGTTGATGGCACGGTTGGGTTACCCACGCCCGTATTGATGAGAATCCTGTGATAAGGGGACACGATCTCTGCTTTGACAAGACGTGCCAATAAAATTGCCTCGCAATATATGCAGTAGCAAGTTGAGAAAACGGTTCGAATAATAACCGGGCCGCGGCGTGATGAAACGCTATGAAAAAAAAATTAGTAGATTAGACTTGTGGAATATTGTACTCTCTACAGTGGTATGTGGAATTTGTTTTGTAGAGCCGAACACGACTCTTCTGTTCAAGATCTACTTTGAAATATTCGGAGAAGGAACCCACCTTGCAATGCCGAAGACAATCTACACGCCGGACTCATCGTCATTGAAGCCTAGTTTAGGGGCTACTGAGGGAGTCCTGGATTAGGGGGTCCTCAGACAGCCAGACTATATGCTTATGCCGGGCTGTTGGACTATGAAGATACAAAATTGAAGACTTCGTCCCGTGTCCGAATGGGACTCTCCTTTGCCTGGAAGGCGAGCTTGGCGATCCGGATATGTAGATTTCCTTCTCTGTAACCGACTCTATGTAACCATAGCCCCCTCTGGTGTCTATATAAACAAGAGGGATTAGTCCGTAGGACAAGAACAACAATCATAATCATAGGGTAGCTTCTAGGGTTAGCCTCTACGATCTCGTGGTAGATCTACTCTTGTAATACTCATATCATAAAGATCAATCAAGCATGAAGTAGGGTATTACCTCCATCGAGAGGGTCCGAACCTGGGTAAACATCGTGTCCCCCACCTCCTGTTACCATTAGCCTTAGACGCACAGTTCAGGAGCCCCTACCCGAGATCCGCCGGTTTCACACCGACAGGGGGATAAAAAAATCCACAAAAATTGGCATGTCAATTGGACTCCGTTTGGTATTCCTTTTTTGTAAAACTCAAAAACAAGGAAAAAAACTGGCACTGGGCTCTAGGTTAATAGGTCAGTCCCCAAAATCATATAAAATAGCATATAAATGCATATAAAACATCCAAGATGGATAATATAATAGCGTGGAACAATCAAAAATTATAGATACGTTGGAGACGTATCACGCATCCCCAAGCTTAATTCCTTCTCGTCCTCGAGTAGGTAAATGATAAAAACATAATTTTTTATGTGGGAATGCTACCTAACATATTTATCAATGTAATTTTCTTTATTGTGGCATGAATGTTCAGATCCATAAGATTCAAAACAAAAGTTTAATATTGACATAAAAACAATAATACTTCAAGCATACCAATAAAGGAATTATGTCTTCTCAAAATAACGTGGCCAAAGAAAGCTCATCCCTACAAAATCATATAGTTTGGCTATGCTCCATCTTCGTCACACAAAATATTCAAATCATGCACAACCCCGGTTTCAGCCAAGCAATTATTTCATACTTTAGTATTCTCAAACTTTTTCAACTTTCACACAATACATGAGCGTGAGCCATCGACATAGCACTATAGGTGGAATAGAGTGGTGGTTGTGGAGAAGACAAAAAATAGGAGATAGTCTCACATCAACTAGGCGTATCAACGGGCTATGGAGATCCCCATTAATAGATATCAATATGAGTGAGTAGGGATTGTCATACAACAGATGCACTAGAGCTATAAATGTATGAAAACTCAAAAAGAAACTAAGTGGGTGTGCATCCAACTTGCTTGCTCCTGAAGACCTAGGACATTTGAGGAAGCCCATTGTTGGAATATACAAGACAAGTTCTATAATGAAAATTCCCATTAGTATATATGAAAGTGACTACATAGGAGACTCTCTATCATGAAGATCATGGTGCTACTTTGAAGCACAAGTGTGGTAAAAGGATAGTAACATTGCCCCTTCTCTCTTTTCTCTCATATTTTTGTTTTTCTTTTGTTTTTTGGGCCTTCTCCTTTTTTTGGCCTCTTTTTTTGTCCCGAGTCTCATCCCGACTTGTGGGGGAATCATAGTCTCCATCATCCTTTCCTCACCGGGACAATGCTCTAATAATGAAGATCATCACACTTTTATTTACTTACAACTCAAGAATTACAACTCAATAATTAGAACAAAATACGACTCTATATGAATGACTCCGGCAGTGTACCATGATGTGCAATGATTGAAGAGTGACATGTATGAAAAAATTATGAACGGTGGCTTTGCCACAAATACGATGTCAACTACATGATCATGCAAAGCAATATGACAATGATGAAGCGTGTCATAATAAACGGAACGGTGGAAATTTGCATGGCAATATATCTCGGAATGGCTATGGAAATGCCATAATAGGTAGGTTAGGTGGCTGTTTTGAGGAAGGTAATGGTGGGTGTATGGTACCGTGATAATTGCGCAGCACTAGAGATGCTAGCAATGGTGGAAGGGTGAGAGTGCGTATAATCCATGGACTCAACATTAGTCATAAAGAACTCACATACTTATTGCAAAAATCTATTAGTCATCGAAACAAAGTACTACACGCATGTCCTAGGAGAAGTGTTGGTAGGAGTTAACCATCGCGCGATCTCGACCTCCACTCATAAGGAAGACAATCAAAAACAAAATCATGCTCTGACTTCATCACATAATGGTTCACCATACGTGCATGCTACGGGAATCACAAAATTTAACACAAGTGTCTCTCAAATTCACAACTACTCCACTAGCATGACTCTAATATCACCATCTTCATATCTCAAAACAATCATAAAGAATCAAACTTCTCATAGTATTCAATGCACTTCATATGAAAGTTTTTATTATGTCCCCCTTGGATGCCTATCATATTAGGACTACATTAATAAACAAAGCAAATTATCATACTGTTGTAAAAGACTCTCAAAATAATATAAGTGAAGCATGGGAGTTCATCTATTTGTTCAAAATAAAACCACCGCCGTGCTCTAAAAAGATATAAGTGAAGCACTAGAGCAAATGACAAACTACTTCGAAAGATATAAGCTGTCAGGACCCCGACTCAATGCCACATCGATCTAGCATGTAACACCTCATATCACTTTGCGGCCTCACGCACGGTATTCCCACGGGTGTCGCCTTACCTTTGCCCGGCACCGTTTGCGCCTTTTGGCACACGTATATGATAGTGTCGCTAGCATCCATATGATAAGGAGCCCGGGCTGACATGGCTAGTCATAAACCCAAAGTGGCACAGACTTACAGGGACAGGCTTCCATGACCCAGCATCGAATGTGTCGGTCATCAGCGAGCGAATCCAGGCTGTAGCACTGTGCTAACAGGACTCCGGTATTCATCGCGTGACATTTCCCCGAAGGGACAGACACATGAACGAAGAAGGACACATGCCGGCCAGCCTAAGTGTTCCGGAGCAGTAGCAAGCTACCATGGCTCAGTGGAAACACTAGGAGACATTTCCCAGTAAGAGAGGCTACTAAGGATAAACAACTAGATAGTCAGATCCCACACATACCAAGCATTTCAATAACATACACACAATATGCTCGATATGTGCAAATACAACATGGCATCACAACATGACTCTACGACTCAAGTATTTATTCAATAGGCTCCCAGGAGCGAGATATTACAAACATAGGTCTCATGACCCAACATTCAGAGCATACAAGTCAAAACACAAGCGGAAGCTATCATGTCTGAGTACAGACATCTATAAATGAAAAAGGCTGAGAAGCCTGACTGTCTACCAGATCCTGCCGAAGGCACAAGATCGTAGCTGAGGTAACAAGCTAAACGTCGAAGTCCACGCGGAACTACTAGCGAGACCGAAGTCTCTCTGCAAAAACATAAAATAGGCAAACGTGAGTACAAATGTACCCAGCAAGACTTACATCAGAACTAACTACATATGCATCATGATCAACAAAGGGATGGTGGGGTTTAACTGCAGCAAGCCAGCTTTGACTCGGTGGCTATCCTGAACTACGACAGCAAGTAACTCTTTGAGGTGGCGCACACGAGTCCACATATTCACCATATCAATACACCACTATGGATCCGCTCCCGTCTCCCTACGAGAACGCCATCCATAGCACTCACGCTTATCTTGCGTATTTTAGGGTATCCACTTTCACTTGTCTGTGAACTGATATAAGCAACCCAGAAGTCCTTTTCCGCGGACACGGCTATTCGAATAGATAATGTTAACCCTGCAGGGGTGTACTTCTTCATACATGTTTCCACCACTTAGCGTCTGCACACGACATGTGCTCGGCAGACTTCAAGCGAAAGCCGACGTGGGTGTAGACCACGACCTACCTAAACACTCAAGTCTCTAGTCCAGGTTTATCGCCTATTCGGGTTCCATCCATGAGGAGATCCGGCCGGAGTTTCGCTCACAGCCCCAAATGATGTGTGCACGGTTCCCGAGACACCAAACGGGCGCCCGGTACACCGTGCCACATGCCTACCGCATCACAGTCCACCCCTCCGGTCAGCGCTGCGCACGGCCTCCAGCATACTACAAACACCAGAAACTACTTGCAACTCCTGGACAGAGGACAAGGGTGAATAAGAAGTTGAGCGGGGTCATATTTCAGGGCCCAATGCATGGTAGTAGCTGAATCATGGATCACAAACACAGAACTCAGTTCCTAAGGACGGCTTCAATGAGACAACCCACCATGTACTCCTACATGGCCTCTCACCGCTACCTTTACCAAACCGTGTTCACACACTTAGCTCATACATAGTAGGACATGTTCACACACCTCTGATTCATCCCCGATGAATCAGACCTGACTCAACTCTAAGCAATAGCAGGCATGACAAACAAGCATGAATGAGTAGGCACATCAGGGCTCAAACACCTCCTACTCATGCTAGTGGGTTTCATCTATTTACTGTGGCAATGACAGGTCATGCAAAGGATAAAGGGGTTCAGCTACCGCAGCAAGTAACAGATGAGTCGTTGTTGTCCTAATGCATAAAAAGAGAGCAGGAGCGAGAGAGTGGGATTATATCGAATGAACAAGGGGGTTCTGCTTGCCTGGCACTTCTGAAGATAGCATTGAGTCTTCATCAGTGTCAACGATCACATCGTCGGTACAACGTCTACCGAGGGGGAACAACACCGGCAACACAGAAGAAACACGATCAATGCAATGCACAATATGATGCATGCTATGACATGGCAATATGAATGTGTTTTGGGCTAATGCACCTAGCTATGATTTAAATGAAATTGGTTTGAATACATGATTCAAATTCCAACTCCATATATGATTATTTAAATGCCATTTATTTGTTTTGTCGAAAACAGAGGACAAACATTGTTCAAACATGCATGAAAATGGTACAGATGGATTCCTTGAATTTTTCTGATAATTTTTCATATATAAATTATTTCATTCTGACTTACGGTTGATTTTATATGAATTTTAGAAGTTTAGATCATTTTCTGGAATTTCCTGAATATAATAAATCCAGAAAATGACTTACTGCGTCAGCCTGACATCATCATGACGTCAGCAGGCCAACGAGGCACGGTCCGGGTCAAACTTGACTGGTGTGGCCCACCTGTCATTGACTCGGCACTAACCAGGGTTTAGTTAACTCTTAACTGAAGTAATTAGAAGGGCTGGGGCCCACAGTCAGCGAGTCAGTGGGTTAGCTAAAATTTAATTAGCATCTAAACTAAATTAGCAGGGCCTCGGGCCCACATGTTAATGACCCAGGGGGGTCAAACCCTGGTCAACTCGGTCAAACCTGCTGGCGACTAACCGCCGGCGAGGTCCGAGACGGCGGCGATGCGCGGAATCGCAGCACAGGCCACGGTTCGAGGCGCGGATGGCACCGCTGGAACCCCGAGCCTTGTCCGCGTCGTCTGGTGCTAGTGGGGTCGCCGGAGACGACTTAGATCGACGGCGGCGTCCGCTTCCGCGGTGGCCGGAGTTCGGGCGTCGACCGATTCGACGCTATGGTGCACTACGGGAGGAACTAGTGGGTGCTGTGGGCTCCTGAGGTTGCGGTGAGCACGACGGTGGGCTCGGGAACGAGCTGCGGTGGCTGTGGCCACGGCCATGCCATGGCCGGCGGCGGGAAGCTCTCGGCCGCGATGGTAACGGCGGCTACGGAGGGAAATAGAGCACGGGGAGAGAGGGGTTCGGCAGAGGAGCTCACAGCGAGGTCGACGAGCAGCTCAGTGGGCTCGGGGAGGTGGCGGAGAGGGCGAATCGACGAGCGGCATCCGGCGGCCGTGCGTGAAGAAGACGGCTCGATGACGGCGATGCAGGGCATCCGAGGTCGCTTGACTCGTCGAAGAGGATGAGGGCGAGGTAGCCGAGCTACTGGGCACGCCGAGGGGTCGAGGGGGAGGCTCTGGGTGCGGCAATGGCGAGCGGCGGCGATGAGCTCCGCTCGGGCTGCGCGAGAGAGAGAGCAGAGGAGGGGGAAGGGGTCGAGAGAGAGCAGAGAGCGACGGGAGAGACAGAGGGGCTACGGGGCGTATCCAGACGCGTCGGGGGCGCCTCGGTGGCAAGCAGGAGGTGGCCAGGGCGGCGTGGCGCTCGCCACTGAGCTGCTTCGGTGCGAGGGGAGGAAGACGACAGGAAAAAGGGTGGGCTGGGCAGTGCTGGGCCGGTCCTATTGGACCACCAGGTGGGCTTCACAGGTAAGTTAGGTAGGTTCTCTCTCTCTTTCTTTCTCTTTTCTATTTTCTGCAATTGGCTTTGATTTGATTTAAAATATCAAATCATTTTTCTAAAACTTTCTGTAAGTTGTATGTGAGCTCAGGAACTAGTCCAAGGTCACAGGCAACTTACAAAAATATTTGAACTTTATTTCTTATATAATAGAAATAAATTCAACTCAAATATGTCATTGGTTTAAGTCAAAGGCTCAAAAATAAATAATTCTGTGATTCCAAAAATATTGGTTTGAATTTTACCTCTTACCAATATTTTCACAGAGTAACAGGAACATTTCTTTGGACTCATTTGATGAAATTTAAATGTTGGTTATTTTTAGAGGTCTTCTGAGGCTTTTGAAAATTCCTCAATTCAAATTTCATTTGAATTAAAACATGATGCTCACATGAAGGTCTAGCCTAGTGCATAACAGGACCAGGGATGTGACAGCTCACCCCCACTAAACAAAAATCTCGTCCGAGATTCAAGCATAGGGTAAGGTGAAGGGGGAACGCAAACTAGCACAATCTTCACGATCCAGGTTGCACTTCATAGGAACGTTGTTTCGATCACCATCTTTGTCTCGACGTCTTGTTCTGAGAACTCCAGTTATTATGACAAAGAGAGGAGAAGGAGACTCTAGAAGGATCGATCTTCTCGAAGGTCGAACAACTCAGGATTAACTCATGGAATGGGACATAGCAACATCTCTCGAGATGAGACACCAAGCACACATCTAGAGGAATGGAGTGAAGCAGATGACGAAGGTTCACTAGGTAGACAACAATTCCACACCTAAGAAGGTGGTAAACGATTGCCAACGTTGCGAGGAGTTGAGTTGCCATGATACCATAATGATGCACCTTAGGGAAGGTGACTCGTAGAATCATCCCCTTAAGTGGCAATAAGAATTACCTTTGATTCAGAGATCATTGAAACTCTTTATACCAGCCTAAGGCAATTCACAATCGATCATTTGAAGGAGTCCAAGAGAATGACATTCTCGGGCTAGGTTGGATGATGTGGATTACCTTGTTGAAGACAACGTAATGGATGAATTTGCTTACCACCGGAAGTAGAAGAGACCCATGGTAGAATGGCACATTGGCGGTGCAAGCCGGGAACAAAATGCAAATACTGGGAATGATTCTGGTAACTGGGGAAGAACCCAACAATAGAGAGTGAATCCACTGTTTGAAAGGGTCATAGAATTTCCGAGGAAACTGAGAGCACTATGCAATTAATGCCGACGATCAAACCTAGCACTTGCGCATGCTCTCAAGAACTTGAGCATTTCCATAATCATCAAGGTTTTACCAACATCCGTGTCAAGGATCCTGGCAACACAACATACTACCATGATGGATAGTGATGGATGATGCAGATGCATAGGAAGATAACAGCTTCTCAGATTTCACCTTAGCGAGGCCAAGGAAACAGAATCTGGATGATCGACCGAGAGACATTTAGCACTCCGCTTCTAATGTTCTCCTTGATGTGCTAGCGTATCCGAATCATAGATATGATCTGATATCTAGAACATCAAGTAAAGGTCGGACTTCAGGAGCAATAGAATCCATAAGGAACAGCTACGGAGGTAAATCCTACGAAATCCTTATGGGGAGGTGGCCAACTTCTCCAATCAAGATACTACAATATTAGGTCTTCCGGCGGGGTGTGTTAGCCACGACATTCACTTTATCGGTTATTACGGGACCAATATTATAATTCTTGGGAAATGTTCCAACCATCACATCTGCCTGAGATTCAGATCTGGTTGGTGTCAGAATATTCCAGACTCATCAAGTCTAGAGAGAAAAATGAAAGTTTACAACACAAACCGACGAGACGGCGTTGTGAGATTCTCGGGAAATGAACTACGATAGTAAGCTCCAAAACATGAGCTGGTTATGCTACAAACATGTGAACACGTTGTCCGCGACAAACGGAACCACGTAGTAGCCTTATAATAAAACTCTACCGAGTTCAGGAGGGAGAACCATCAGCGAGGATATCGAAGTTTTGTACAAATCCGTCTGGTACCTTCGGGACTAGCACTTAGAACTTATTAACCTTGAACAAATCAATCAGTGGCTTGGTGTGCTAGGGACACATATAGAATGGAGGTTGCAAGTCTCCGAACCACAAAATACTTCGCACGTATGCATGACTGATTTGGGATGATTCCAAAGGAAACAACATTAACTTTCTCGAATCCACGGCGGCAACTTGCATCAAATGCATATGAACTGGAGGAAGTCACTTCTTACATCCGAACATATGCTTCATGAACTAGCATGAAGAAATGCTTTCAAAAGTTTCCAACACTAGCTTAATGTTCAACAAAATCATGGAGGAGATAAGGATGTTGTCAATGGGCTCAACAACAATTCATCCGGGTTTCCTTTTAAAAGGAATTCCATAGTTAAGTGAACACGGTGATAGCATTGGTCAGACCAAAGAATATAATGGTGTATGCTCGAGGAAAAACCACGAGTAAGACAACATTACGAACATTGTTGGTTCTGACTTGATTTGAGGATAGCCCACACCCAAATCAAAGGTTGGACAAGATGATAGGTCCATTAACTGATCACGAGGATCAGTCGATGAAATATCAACTTTCTTCAACACACACATACAAAGGATATCCCTTTGAAATGAACTAAGTCAGGTAAGCTTTTATCTTCCAACTCTCCAAGTTGTTGTTTGGCTTAACAAACTAGCTCAGGGGTATCCAACACAGATTTCTTGGAGAAGGAGTGATTTATAAGAAAACCAACTTGGTCACGAACTCAACATAGCGGCCAGGTGACAACCTGGTAATATTTCCGAGAAGATATTCGGAAAATCACGAACCACCGATATGTTAGTAAGCTCGAGAACAATCTCGCTTTCCAGAGCAAGACTATATGATCAAATAAGCAAGGATTGGCACTATCCTAACTCATTGATCGGAGAGTGCACCAGAAATAAGGACAAGGTAGCACGATCAATCTTAGGATGATGATTTAATAATCAACAAGCTAAGAATGAGGTTATTGTCCATTTAACTACCAAGCAACGGAGTTGCTAGGAGTATAGATTTCACACATCACGATTCACTTGTCGGTGTTCCGGTTACTATAACACGGAACCGAGGAATGACTAGTGATGGCAGGAAGTATCACTGTGTCAATAATTCACAAGAGCTGGTGCAATTCTCATGAAACTCCTCACATAAAGGGGGTAATACTCCCGGGTAGAACAGAATCAAAAGCTGGATTGGCATTTTGATCTGCGGAATACAACTACTTGACCCAATCCCGGATATGGAAGAGGTACTGGAGTTTATTTCTCCTAGTCATTCCGGAATAGAATGGCTTGACGGACCACAAGAGTAACAGGCATCGATGAATGAATGCACGCATACTCTTGACTATCAATTGCTAGACGAAGGCCAGAATATAGCTAAAGAGGGACAACTCAATGGAACATATGTTTTTCTGAGTTGTGGATGCATGGACTAGCATGTCGAACCAACTTCAACATGTTTCTTTCGGATAACCCATGCGGAGAGGTAGAACTGGCAGAGTCACGATTTATGAATGGAGAACTCCTCAAGAATACTCTGATTGTGATCTTTTGGTTCAAATAACTACTGCCTGAATGGTTCATGGTATTTGGAAGAATGAAATACCACGGACCTCGAGGACTATCGCAAGGTTACTAATAACCTAAAGGAACTAGCAAACACTATGAACATGAAGTAAGTAGGGTGAATCTCGGGTTCAAACCCAGAAGTAGAATATCTACATACTAAGTGGCATCACGGGATGCTTTCAGGAATGATGGCCAGAATCATCACACTGGGACACAAATCATGGCTAGGCCACTAGATGATCCTCTAAGCTCTTAGGGTCATAATATTAACTCCAACATATGTGTCGAGGCAATAAAGTACCTCAACTCACTAATTTGTGTGATTAATCTGACCAAAGGAACATCGGGAACGGAAGAAGGGATTTGCAAATGCATCAGACTATTTAGAAACCTGGGATGACTCGGACAACATAACGGCTATAAATGCTCAAAAAGATTTGAGACATTCACAAAAATGGTGGCATAACCACTCGAAAGCACAATATCAAGGTTTCGAGATCAACAGTTAACGTACGGAAGTAGTAGAAACTGAACAGAGGCTTAAGTCCAACAATTCTATAGGTCTACGGATTAGTAACACGTGATCCTGATAGAAAGAAGAGATAGCCTAGTTCTTAATCCCCGTAGAAGAGAAGATGATGACTCAGATCAGAAGGCCAAGAGGTATAAGGAGTAAAAAGAGCCTTACGTTCCATCCCACAATCAATTCCCTTACATAACTAAAGCATTTCTAGACTCAACTTCGACCAGTTTGGCTTGGTAATCCTACAGGCAGTCAAGCTCTGATACCAAAGCTGTCAGGACCCCGACTCAATGCCACATCGATCTAGCATGTAACACCTCATATCACTTTGCGGCCTCACGCACGGTATTCCCACGGGTGTCGCCTTACCTTTGCCCGGGACCGTTTGCGCCTTTTGGCACACGTATATGATAGTGTCGCTAGCATCCATATGATAAGGAGCCCGGGCTGACATGGCTAGTCGTAAACCCAAAGTGGCACAGACTTACAGGGACAGGCATCCATGACCCAGCATCGAACGTGTCGGTCATCAGCGAGCGAATCCAGGCTATAGCACCGGGCTAACAGGACTCCGGTGAACCGGGCTGTAGCGGGCTAACAGGACTCCGGTATTCATCGCGTGACATTTCCCCGAAGGGACAGACACAGGAACGAAGAAGGACACATGCCGGCCAGCCTAAGTGTTCCGGAGCAGTAGCAAGCTACCATGGCTCAGTGGAAACACTAGGAGACATTTCCCGGTAAGAGAGGCTACTAAGGATAAACAACTAGATAGTCAGATCCCACACATACCAAGCATTTCAATAACATACACACAATATGCTCGATATGTGCAAATACAACATGGCATCACAACATGACTCTACGACTCAAGTATTTATTCAATAGGCTCCCAGGAGCGAGATATTACAAACATAGGTCTCATGACCCAACATTCAGAGCATACAAGTCAAACACAAGCGGAAGCTATCATGTCTGAGTACAGACATCTATAAATGAAAAAGGCTGAGAAGCCTGACTGTCAACCAGATCCTGCCGAAGGCACAAGATCGTAGCTGAGGTAACAAGCTAAACGTCGAAGTCCACGCGGAACTACTAGCGAGACCGAAGTCTCTCTGCAAAAACATAAAATAGGCAAACGTGAGTACAAATGTACCCATCAAGACTTACATCAGAACTAACTACATATGCATCATTATCAACAAAGGGATGGTGGGGTTTAACTGCAGCAAGCCAGCTTTGACTCGGTGGCTATCCTGAACTACGACAGCAAGTAACTCTTTGAGGTGGCGCACACGAGTCCACATATTCACCATATCAATACACCACTATGGATCCGCTCCCGTCTCCCTACGAGAATGCCATCCATAGCACTCCCGCTTATCTTGCGTATTTTAGGGTATCCACTTCCACTTGTCCATGAACTGATATAAGCAACCCAGAAGTCCTTTTCCGCGGACACGGCTATTCGAATAGATAATGTTAACCCTGCAGGGGTGTACTTCTTCATACATGTTTCCACCACATAGCGTCTGCACACGACATGTGCTCAGCAGACTTCAAGCGAAAGCCGACGTGGGTGTAGACCACGACCTACCTAAACACTCAAGTCTCTAGTCCAGGTTTATCGCCTATTCGGGTTCCATCCATGAGGAGATCCGGCCGGAGTTTCGCTCACAGCCCCAAACGATGTGTGCAGGGTTCCCGAGACACCAAACGGGTGCCCGGTACACCGTGCCACGTGCCTACCACATCACAGCCCACCCCTCCGGTCAGCACTGCGCATGGCCTCCAGCATACTACAAACACCAGAAACTACTTGCAACTCCTGGACAGAGGACAAGGGTGAATAAGAAGTCGAGCGGGGTCATATTTCAGGACCCAATGCATGGTAGTAGCTGAATCATGGGTCACAAACACAGAACTCAGTTCCTAAGGACGGCTTCAATGAGACAACCCACCATGTACTCCTACATGGCCTCTCACCGCTACCTTTACCAAACCGTGTTCACACACTTAGCTCATACATAGTAGGACATGTTCACACACCTCTGATTCATCCCCGATGAATCAGACCTGACTCAACTCTAAGCAATAGCAGGCATGAGAAACAAGCATGAATGAGTAGGCACATCAGGGCTCAAACAACTCCCACTCATGCTAGTGGGTTTCATCTATTTACTGTGGCAATGACAGGTCATGCAAAGGATAAAGGGGTTCAGCTACCGCGGCAAGTAACAGATGAGTCGTTGTTGTCCTAATGCATAAAAAGAGAGCAGGAGCGAGAGAATGGGATTATATCGGAATGAACAAGGGGGTTCTGCTTGCCTGGCACTTCTGAAGATAGCATTGAGTCTTCATCAGTGTCAACGATCACATCGTCGGTACAACGTCTACCAGGGGGAACAACACCGGGAACATAGAAGAAACACGATCAATGCAATGCACAATATGATGCATGCTATGACATGGCAATATGAATGTGTTTTGGGCTAATGCACCTAGCTATGATTTAAATGAAATTGGTTTGAATACATGATTCAAATTCCTACTCCATATATGATTATTTAAATGCCCTTTATTTGTTTTGTCCAAAATAGAGGACAAACATTGTTCAAACATGCATGAAAATGGTACAGATGGATTCCTTGAATTTTTCTGATAATTTTTCATATATAAATTATTTCATTCTGACTTACGGTTGATTTTATATGAATTTTAGAAGTTTAGATCATTTTCTGGAATTTCCTGAATATAATAAATCCAGAAAATGACTTACTGCGTCAGCCTGACATCATCATGACGTCAGTAGGTCAACGAGGCACGGTCCGGGTCAAACCTGATTGGTGTGGCCCACCTGTCATTGACTCAGCACTAACCAGGGTTTAGTTAACTCTTAACTAAAGTAATTAGAAGGGCTGGGGCCCACAATCAGCGAGTCAGTGGGTTAGCTAAAATTTAATTAGCATCTAAACTAAATTAGCAGGGCCTCGGGCCCACATGTTAATGACCCAGGGGGGTCAAACCCTGGTCAACTCGGTCAAGCCTGCCGGCGACTAACCGCCGGCGAGGTACGAGACGGCGACGATGCGCGGAATCGCAGCACAGGCCACGGTTCGAGGCGCGGATGGCACCGCTGGAACCCCGAGCCTCGTCCGCGTCGTCTGGTGCTAGTGGGGTCGCCGGAGACGACTTAGATCGACGGCGGCGTCCGCTTCTGCGGTGGCCGGAGTTCGGGCGCCGACCGATTCGACGCTATGGTGCACTACGGGAGGAACTAGTGGGTGCTGCGGGCTCCTGAGGTTGCGGTGAGCACGACGGTGGGCTCGGGAACGAGCTGCGGTGGCTGTGCCCACGGCCACGCCATGGCCGGTGGCGGGAAGCTCTCGTCCATGGTGGTAACGGCGGCTACGGAGGGAAATAGAGCACGGGGAGAGAGGGGTTCGGCAGAGGAGCTCACGGCGAGGTCGACGAGCAGCTCAGTGGGCTCGGGGAGGTGGCGGAGACGGCGAATCGACGAGCGGCATCCGGCGGCCGTGCGTGAAGAAGATGGCTCGATGACGGCGATGCAGGGCATCCGAGGTCGCTTGACTCGTCGGAGAGGATGAGGGCGAGGTAGCCGAGCTACTGGGCACGCCGAGGGGTCGAGGGGGAGGCTCTGGGTGCGGCAACGGCGAGCGGCGGCGATGAGCTCCGCTCGGGCTGCGCGAGAGAGAGAGCAGAGGAGGGGGAAGGGGTCGAGAGAGAGCAGAGAGCGAGGGGAGAGACAGAGGGGCTACGGGGCGTATCCAGACGCGTCGGGGGCGCCTCGGTGGCAAGCAGGAGGTGGCCAGGGTGGCATCGGCGCTCGCCACCGAGCTGCTTCGGTGCGAGGGGAGGAAGACGACAGGAAAAAGGGTGGGCTGGGCCGTGCTGGGCCAGTCCTATTGGGCCACCAGGTGGGCTTCACAGGTAAGTTAGGTAGGTTCTCTCTCTCTTTCTTTCTCTTTTCTATTTTCTGCAATTGGTTTTGATTTGATTTAAAATATCAAATCATTTTTCTAAAACTTTCTGTAAGTTGTATGTGAGCTCAGGAACTAGTCCAAGGTCACAGGCAACTTACAAAAATATTTGAACTTTATTTCTTATATAATAGAAATAAATTCAACTCAAATATGTCATTGGTTTAAGTCAAAGGCCCAAAAATAAATAATTATGTGATTCCAAAAATATTGGTTTGAATTTTACCTCTTACCAATATTTTCACAGAGTAACAGGAACATTTCTTTGGACTCATTTGATGAAATTTAAATGTTGGTTATTTTTAGAGGTCTTCTGGGGCTTTTGAAAATTCCTCAATTCAAATTTCATTTGAATTAAAACATGATGCTCACATGAAGGTCTAGCCTAGTGCATAACAGGACCAGGGATGTGACATAAGTGAAGATCAATAAGTAGTCGAATAATTATGCAACTATGTGAAGACTCTCTAATATAAAATAAATTTAGATCTTGAGTACTTTATTCAAACATCAAGCAAATCCTAATAAAATAAAATGATACTCCAAGCAAATCACATATCATGTGGTGAATAAAAATATAGCTCCAAGTAAAGTTACCAATGAACGAAGACGAAAGAGGGGATGCCTTCCAGGGCATCCCCAAGCTTAGGCTCTTGGTTGTCCTTGAATATTACCTTGGGGTGCCTTGGGCATACCCAACCTTAGGCTCTTGCCACTCCTTATTCCATAGTCCATCAAATCTTTACCCAAAACTTGAAAACTTCACAACACAAAACTCAACAAAAAAGTCGTAAGCTCCGTTAGTATAAGAAAGTAAATCACCACTTAGGTACTGTTGTGAAATAATTCTTTATTTATATTGGTGTAATATCTACTGTATTCCAACTTCTCTGTGGTTCATACCCTCCGATACTACTCATAAATTCATCAAAATAAGCAAACAATACAATGAAAACAGAATCTGTCAAAAACAGAACAGCCTGTATTAATCTGTAACTCTTGAATACTTCTATAACTATAAATATTCTGAAAAAATTAGTTCCATGTGAGAAATTTGTGCACCAATCCATATAAATAAGGAATCTGGTCAAAAGCACGTTTCAATAAGATTCTGGAAATTATTTACTGAGCGTAAAAGTTTCTGATTTTCAGCAGGATCAACAAAACTATCACCACAAGCTATCCTAAAGGCTTTACTTGGCACTTTATTGAAACATAAGCTATAAAACATGATTACTACAGTAGATTAATCATGTGGACACACAAAAGCAGTAAGGGTAAATATTGGATTCTCTCCCAACAAGCATTTTTTAGCTAGGCATGATGATTTCAATGATGCTCACATAAAAGATAAGAATTGAAACACAAAGAGAGCATCTTGAAGAATATGACTAGCACATTTAAGTCTAACCCACTTCCTATGCATATGGATTTTGTGAGCAAACAACTTAAGGGAACAAGAGTCAACTAGCATAGGAAAGCAAAACAAGCATAACTTCAAGATTTTCAACACATAGAGATGAAACTTGATATTATTGCAACTCCTACAAGCATATATTCCTCCCTCATAATAATTTTCAGTAGCATCATGAATGAATTCAACAACATAACCATCACATAAAGCGTTCTTTTCATGATCCCCAAGCATATCAATTTTATTACTCTCCACATAACCGAAATTCTTCTCATTCAGAATAGTGGGAGTATCATAAAAAATTCGAATACTATAAATTGTTTCCACATTAAAAGAGTAATGTTCATAAAAATGGTAATCATAATCATGACAAGTTTTATAAATATAATCATCACTACTTTTTATAGCATAAGTATCATCACAATAATCATCATAAGTAGCAACTTTGTTCTCATCAAAATCAATTGAAACCTCTTCCAAGATAGTGGAATCATTACTAAATAAAGTCATGACCTCTCCAAATCCACTTTCATCAAAAAAATTATCATAAATAGGAGGCATGCTTTCATCATAATAAATTTTCTCATCAAAGCTTGGGGGACAAAAAATATCATCTTCATCAAACATAGCATCCCCAAGCTTGTGGCTTTGCATATCATTAGCATCATGGATATTCAAGGAATTCATAATAACAACATTGCAATCATGCTCATCATTCAAAGATTGTATGCCAAACATTTTATTGCATTCTTCTAACACTTTGGCACAATTATTGGAATCCTTATTTTCACGAAAGACATTAGAAAGATGAAGCTATGAGGCACCCTCAATTCAATTTTTTTGTAGTTTTCTTTTATATACTAAACTAGTGATAAAACAAGAATCAAAAAGATTCGATTGCAAGATCTAAATATATAACTTCAAGCGCTAACCTCCCCGGCAACAGCGCTAGAAAAGAGCGTGATGTCTACTATGCAACCTTCTTCCTGTAGACGTTGTTGGGCCTCCAAGTGCAGAGGTTTGTAGGACAGTAGCAAATTTCCCTCAAGTGGATAACCTAAGGTTTATCAATCCGTGGGAGGCGTAGGATGAAGATGGTCTCTCTCAAACAACCCTGCAACCAAATAACAAAGAGTCTCTGGTGTCCCCAACACACCCAATACAATGGTAAATTGTATAGGTGCACTAGTTCGGCGAAGAGATGGTGATACAAGTGCAATATGGATGGTAGATATAGGTTTTTGTAATCGGAAATTATGAAAACAGCAAGGTAGCTACCGGTAAAAGTGAGTGAAAATGGTATTGCAATGCTTCGAAACAAGGCCTAGGGTTCATACTTTCATTAGTGCAAGTTCTCTCAACAATGATAACATAATTAGATGATATAACAATCCCTCAACATGCAAAAAAGAGTCACGACAAAGTCACTAATAGCGGAGAACAAACGAAGAGATTATTGTAGGGTAAAAAACCACCTCAAAATTATTCTTTCCGATCAATCCATTGGGCTATTCCTATAAGTGTCACAAACAGCCCTAGTGTTCGTAGTAAAATAACACCTTAAGACACACAGCAACCAAAACCCTAATGTCACCTAGATACTCCAATGTCACCACAAGTATCTGCGGGTTTGATTATACGATATGCATCACACAATCTCAGATTCATCTATTCAACCAACAAAAAGAACTTCAAAGAGTGCCCCAAAGTTTCTACCGGAGAGTCAAGACAAAAATGTGTGCCAACCCCTATGCATAGATTCCCAAGGTCACGCAACCCGTAAGTTGATGACCAAAACATACATCAAGTGAATCAAAAGAATACCCCATTGTCACCACGGGTATCCCACGCAAGACATACATCAAGTGTTCTCAAATCCTTAAAGACTCAATCCGATAAGGTAACTTCAAAAGGAAAACTCAATCCATTACAAGAAGGTAGAGGGGGAGAAACATCATAAGATCCAGCTATAATAGCAAAGCTCGCGGTACATCAAGATCTTACCAAATCAAGAACACGAGAGAGAGAGAAAGAGAGATCAAACACATAGCTGTTGGTACATACCCTCATCCCCGAGGGTGAACCACTCCCTCCTTGTCATGGAGAGCGCCGAGATGATGAAGATGGGCACCGGTGATGGATCCCCCCTCTGGCAGGGTGCGGGAATAGGGTCCAGATTTGTTTTTGGTGGCTACAGAGGCTTGCGACGGAGGAACTCCTGATCTAGGTTTCTTTTCGGGGGTTTCTGTATATATAGGAATTTTTTGCGCTGGTTTCACATCAGGGGATTCTCTGAGTCAGCCACGAGTTAGGGGGCACGCCCAGGGGGTAGGGCGCGCCCTCCACCCTCATAGATGACTCGGGACTCTTCTAGCCCAACTCTTTTGCTTTGGGGGATTCTTTTGGTCCATAAAAAGTCCACAAAACTTGTTATGTCAATTGGACTCCGTTTGGTATTCCTTTTCTGTAAAACTCAAAAACAAGGAAAAAAACAGAAACTGGCATTGGGCTCTAGGTTAATAGGTTAGTCCCAAATATCATGTAAAATAGCATATAAATGCATATAAAACATCTAAGATGGATAACATAATAGCATGGAACAATAAAAAATTATAGATACGTTGGAGACATATCAGTTCGCCATGGTCTAATAACATGACTTCCAGGACAGGATTTTTGAACCACTCTAGTGCAGGTCGTGTTCTAGTTGACCTACAAAGTTCAGTAGTAACTTGATCTGAAGTTTGATGATCATCATCATTAGCTTCCTCTCTAGTTGGTGTAGGCATCACGGGAATTGTTTTTTGTGATATGCTACTTTCCAATTCGAGAGAAGATATAATTACCTCATCAGGTTCTACTTTCTTCCCTCTCACTTCTTTTGAGAGAAAATCCTTCTCTAGAAATGACCCATTCTCGGCAACAAAGATCTTGCCTTCGGATCTGTGGTACAAGGTGTACCCAATAGTTTCTTTAGGGTATCCTATGAAGACACAGTTCTCCAATTTAGATTCGAGCTTATCAGGATGAAGCCTTTTGACATAAGCATTGCATCCCCAAACTTTAAGAAAGGACAACTTAGGTTTCTTGCCAAACCACGGTTCATACAGTGTCGTCTCAACGGATTTAGTCGGTGCCCTATTTAACGTGAATGCGGCTGTCCCTAATGCATAGCCCCAAACAATAGTGGTAAATGGTAAGAGACATCATAGAATGCAACATATCTAATAAAGTACGATTACGACATTCAGACACACCATTACGCTGTGGTGTTCGAGGTGGCGTGAATTGTGAAACAATTCCACATTGTTTTAAGTGAAGGACAAACTCGTAACTCGAATATTTGCCTCCATGATCAGATCATAGAAACTTTAGTTTCTTGTTACGATGATCCTCCACTTCACTATGAAATTCGTTGAACTTTTCAAATGTTTCAGACTTGTGTTTCATCAAGTAGATATACCCATACCTACTCAAATCATCTGTGAAGGTCAGAAAATAACGATACCCGCCGCATGCTTCAACACTCATCGGACCGCATACATCGATATGTATTATTTCCAATAAGTCATTAGCTCGCTCCATTGTTCCAGAGAACGAAGTTTTAGTCATCTTGCTCATGAGGCATGGTTCGCAAGTATCAAATGATTCATAATTAAGTGATTCCAAAAGTCCATCTGCATGGAGTTTCTTCATGCGCTTTACACCAATATGACCTAAACAGCAGTACCACAAGTATGTTGCACTATCATTATCAACTTTGCATCTTTTGGCATCAATATTATGAATATGTGTATCATTACGATTGAGATTCAACAAACCATTCACATTGGGTGTATGACCGAAGGTTTTATTCATGTAAACAGAACAACAATTACTCTCTGACTTAAATGAATAACCGTATTGCAATAAATATGATCTAATCATATTCATGCTCAACGCAAACACCAAATAACATTTATTTAGGTTCAACACTAATCCCGAAGGTAGAGGGAGTGTGCGATGGTGATCGTATCAACCTTGGAATCACTTCCAACACACCCTTAACTAGCCTCTGTTTATTCTGCAACTCATGTTTCGAGTTACTAATCTTAGCAACTGAACCGGTATCAAATACCGAGGGGGTACTATGAGCACTAGTAAGGTATACACATCAATAACATGTATACCAAATATACCTATGTTCACTTTGCCATCCTTCTTATCCGCTAAGTATTTGGGGCAGTTCCGCTTCCAGTGACCATTCCCTTTCACTACAAGAAAAAAGAAACATCCATGACATTTTGGGCCGAATGAATTTTTTCTGTCATACATATGACACTACTATGACGATAATTGTGAAAAAACCCGGTATCATCATAGATGTGGTGGGCTCCTACTTCGATGACAAAAAATCATGACAGAAAATGGGCTTTTCGTCCTGGGCGGGCCGGAGACGCAGCTGCATGACATTCTTTGGGCCGTCCATGACAGAAAAAACTGTGGTAGAAGCGAGGGGGAGGAAAATTTCGGGGAGTTCCCGGCTACGGTGGGAGGTCGAGGGCCGAGCGATGCGTGTTTCTCTCGTACACGTACGCACGTGTGTGCGAGGCGTTGGCTCTAACTGAACCCAAGCGAGCGTTGGGCTCTAACTGAACCCGAGTGATTGCACTGCAGGCTACACATTACTGAACCCGAGCGATCGATCGATGGCTGTTAACTGAACCCGATTGAGTGATTCCTTCGCTACTGCTGCTAACTGAAGTCAATCGATTGGATGAACAATGAGCGTTGAGGGGGGTGGATGAACAGTGAGCGGTGGCGTTGCCTCTGGATGAACAGGACCCCGTGGTGTGGAGGGCTGGATGAAGAGTAGACGGTGGAGGGGTGCCCGTGGAGGGGTGGTTGAACAGGACCCCGTGGTGTGGAGGGCTGGATGAACAGTAGACGGTGGAGGGGTGCCCGTGGAGGGGTGGTTGAACAGGATCCCGTGGTGTGGAGGGCTGGATGAACAGTAGACGGTGGAGGGGTGCCCATGGAGGGGTGGCTAAACAGTAGCCAGCGGAGTAGCGTGCGGTGGAGGCTGGATGAACAGGAGCCCGTGGAGGCTGGAGGAGGTCGACGGTAGCCCGTGGAGGCTGGAGGAGGTCGACGGTGGAGATGAACAGTATCCCATGGAGTCCCGTTTTGCGGTACGCCACACCCCTCTCGATGAACAGGATCCCCATTTCGACTGTAGCGCTCCAACACAAGTCCATTTCGTCCGTTTTGCGGTACGCCACACCCTGCCCGATCAACAGGACCCCCGTTTCGACCTTAGGAAGTCCGTTTCGTCCGTTTTGCAGTATGCCACACCCCTCCTGATCAATAGGACCCCC
>NC_041385.1:218701128-218792371 GCF_002162155.2 Triticum dicoccoides
CCCGTTTCGAACGTGTCTGGTCGAACACAAGGCCGTTTCCTCCATTCTGCGGTACGCCAGGCCTTGTTTCCATCGCCTGTTCCGTCCAAGCCCTGCCGATGAACACGACCACGCATTCCATTCCAACCCAGCCGGTTGGCTCCCCATGAACATGACGACGATGTTGTTTCTCCGTTCCGACCCAGCCAATGTACACGAGCCCTGGCCGTACGTATATATGCGCGAGTAGGAGTTCAAGACCCCGCCCGTATGTACACATACGTGGCCGTATTTTCTTTATTTCACTCTGGCCATTGTACATACATGTACATGCTATGTGTGCGCCTCTACTACGACATGTGCGCACCTCTACATCGACCAGTATATATGTACGTACACGTTTGCGACCAGAATGACAACGCTACGTACGCTTCGACCAGGTGGGTCCCGACTGTCAGGCACTTCCATGCGTGCGAAGATGTATCTGGTGGGTCCTAGCAGTCAGAGGGGCGAATCTATTTTTTTCGGACGCACTTCCTTGCATGCAAAGATATAGCTGGTGGGTCCCAGCAGTCAGGGGGGCGAATCATTTTTTTGCCCAGATGCACTTCCTTGCGTGCGAAGATGTAGATCGTGGGTCCCAGTAGTCAGGGGGAAACATTTTTTCGTGAAATACGGTGGCCTGTCCGGTGGGTCCCTGCTGTCAGGTGGAGGAATCATTATTTTGCGCGTAATAAGGAGGCACTTCCTTGCTGCGGCTGTGGACCCAGCTATCAGCCTCTCCACGTACAGTCCACGTCCGACGGAAGTCGCTCCTTGACCACGTTGACCATGCCGCGCCGAGAGCACCATGGCGGTGGACGACGGCGAGGCCTAGGAAGGGGACGACTCGGAGCTGGGAAAGACGCAACAGTGGATGCCCACGCGAAGAGGAGTACGAGGGTTCACTAGTTCGGTTGCGGTGTGAGGCTGCTGACGTTGCAGAATAACAGGGGGTGTGGGTGAGTAGAGGGATGGCCTAGCCAGCGGTGGGAGTAGTAGGGGGAGGTGAGGCCTCCACGGCATCATAGCCGGCCACGGGAGGCAGGAGCACGCGGCACGACCGGCGTTGGTTTGGGCGGCTGGAGCAAGAAGACCAGCGGTTAAAAAAGCACTACGGCCGTTGGATGGTCATCATACGGTAACAGGAGCTAGAATCATTCATATTGACTAAGTTGACAAAGCCCTCCGACCCCGTCAACTTGGTAGGCCCACAAGTCAGCCTCCCACTATGCTGGGTTCCAGCTGGCAGGGGAGTATTCATTTTTTGTGCGTAATAAGGAGGCACTTCCTTGCGTGCGAAGATAGCTGGTGGGTCCGACATGTCAGCGGGGGGCACCTTTTTTTTGCGAAATACGGAGGCCCTTTCGGTGGGTCCCAGATGTCAGGTGGAGGAATCATTATTTTGCGCGTAATATGGAGGCATTTCCTTGTGTGCGGCCGTGGACCCAACTGTCAGCCTCTCCACACACAGTCTACTTCCGATGGTGTCGTTCGTTGACCATGTTGACCACGCCGTGCCGAGCGCATCCAAGGTGGTGGACGACGGCGAGGCCATGGACAACAACGAGCCGGAGATGGGAAGACGCGGGAGTAGAGTCGCAGATAGAGAGGTGTACGAGAGTTAACTGGTTCTAGTGCGGTCTGGTTCGGTAGTCGGTGCAGAAGAACAGGTGGTGTGGAGGGGTGGAGGGATGGCCTGGCCAACGGTGGAGTAGTGCTTCATAGCAAAGCGTGCTAAGCAAATCTGCTAGCAGCAGGAGGCGGGAGGTGGTCCCGGCGGCGCTGGAGGAAGAAGACGAGAGATTGAAGATGGATGCCGGTCGTTGGATGTTAATCCAACGACTAACATGTCAGAATCATTTGTTGACTAAATAGACAACGACTTGCGTTGGCTTCAACGTATTGGCCCACATTTCAGCCTCCAAAAATGTGGCACGTATTCAACCCATTTTTCAGAATTTATAGTCTTTTTTTGCGCGGTAGAATTTACAGTCAATTTGATCTTTTTTTGAATTACAACCATTAGCTAGGCTGGGTGAACAAATAATGTAGCGTCCATGCGGCCCATTTATTTTATTTCCTAAAAAATTACAGGCCATTTGCACTTTCTCGAAATACACGATTTTGCTGGGCTGATTCTAATTATAATGTTGGGTTGGGCCAGCAATGTTATCAAAAAATAAAAAGGGGTTGAGCATTTTGTTATAAATATATTTAAATAATAAGTTATATTATTTCATTCGTCCTTAAATCTTACCAAGCTTTTGTACACAATCACTAGGATTTTCGTGCCAAAACAATCCAGGATTTTATTTGTTAAGAAATTATTTTTATAAGTTAATAAGATGTGGGATATTGTTTTCTTACATATCTAAGTATCTGCTAAATATATGATGACCATAAAAATAATATATAATAACATATAAAATAATTTAATATATATAATATAGTTAGAAGGGAAACATAAGTTGGACCTGGCGTTCCTATTCTTATATAGAAAAATAGAACAGACCTCTGTGTTTTCTTCAAAAAAATACATAAATTGGGCTGCCAAAAATAAAACCTCGGATGGGAGGTCCATAGGCCGGTCGATACATGACGGCCCTAAGAAAATACAAACAGGCCTATGGACCTCCCATCCGAGGTCGTGGGCTGCGCATGTTAAAAATGAAAGCCTAGATGGGGCAGCCCAAAACCACGTCCAAAACTTGCCAAAACTTCGTCCCTCGTTTTCTCTGTGTTTCGCACACTCGACATTGTGTGGGCATTTTGACTGTGCATCATATGAAGATGTGCTATGCATGAATGTTGACCAGCATGATGTTAACCGGCTGGTAGTTCCATTTTTGACCATGAATAAAACTTCCAACATGATGTTAACCCTGTTTGAAATGGCCGTGTTAATATAAATGCTCCGCCTCTGAAAGTTGCAGTTTCTTATCTGAAACTGAACTTGTAGTTTCTCATCTGAAACTGAAACTTGCAGTTTCTTATCTGAAACTAAAACTTGCAGTTTCTTCTCTGAGAATCACATTGTCTGCACTTTTATACTCCTACTATGAAACTACATTTTTTAAGTGCTAAAAATAGATCTCTAGAATTCATAAAATACTTCGTATGCTCAATACAGCAAATCTGAAATTCAAAAGACAATCATATCTGAAAGCACTCTCAAAATACACAACACAAAACACAATTCACAACCTGCAAATACTGACAACTCTAAGCTCCTCCTGACAATTCACAACCTGCCCGACTATTGGGCTGGGGGGCAGCCCCCTCCTATTCCTCGGCGGCAGACAGCCGCCCCGTGAGACGGTGTGAACGGTGAGGGATACGATGGCAGGGAAGCGTCGTCAGGCGAACTGCTTTTCTCCTGTTGCAGTTGGGTTCGGTCGACGAAGACTCCACCGGCTCGCTCTGGTAGGACACCCTCACAAACGGCACCCTGTAGATGCTTGATCCTTCAATCTCCGTTGGATGCTCCATCTGGGATCGATACTCCCACCACCGCTCCCTCACGATCGGATTCGGTAAATCTATTTACTCCATGGCCCAGAGGAGCAGCTCTATGTACTCCGACGCGACTCCCTCCGGGAGTATCGCTGCCTTTTCACTCTGTTGCAGATATTTGGCCATGGATGTCGCCGTCGCCGCTAGTTGGTCCTTGTTGTCAAACCAAGGTTGTATCTCCATCATCCTAGCTAGCTTCACAGGGTCGCCGTCTGCGATCCTCATGTATCGGTTGTACTCCTCCATCGATCTACTTCTCCACAGCACCTTCACTCGCCGGCGGTGGTTTTTGAATGGAAGAGGAGAGGAGCAGCGCTGGTTTTGGATTAGAACGGGAGAGGAGGGACGCTGGTTTTGGACTGGAACAGGAGAGGAGCAGCGCTGGTTTTGGATTAGAATGGGAGAGGAGCGATGCTGGTTTTGGACTGGAGGGGCGGTGGTTTTGAAATGGAAGAGGAGAGGAGCGGTGCTGGATTTAGATTAGAACAGGAGAGGAGCAGCGGTGGTTTAAGAGGAGAAAAGCAGAAGAGCAGCGCTGGTCTTGGAAGTATTTTTTTTGTTGTTTTGCGTATTTTGGGTCCAAGTTTGACCACGTACAATATTTGACAAGCAAAATGTGAATGCATGTCACCAAAAATTGTATTGTTTGGTTCGTATCTGAATGTACTTTCAAATTATATTATTTTTGCAACGTATAACATATATTTTATGTGCGAAAATCATGGTCAATTATGACCCAGAATAAAAGGGAGACTAGTTAATGTGGGGGCGCTTTCTTAATTGAAGGGTAAATTGATTTTGATCTAGTCACAACGCGCCGGCCTTCTTATCCAATGCTAAATCGCTGCCGCACGCTCCTCTTCCTCTTCTCCATTGCAAAACCACCTCCTCTGCTCTCCATCATCTCCATTCCAAAACCACTGTCTCGCCTCTTTCTCTTCTGATCTTCTCCATTGCAAAACCACCTCCTCTCCTCTCCATCAGCTCCATTCCAAAACCACCTCCTCTCCTCTCCATCATCTCCATTCCAAAACCACCGTCTCGGCTCTCCCTCTTCTGATCTTCTCCATTGCAAAACCACCTTCTCTCCTCTCCATCATCTCCATTCCAAAACCACCATCTCGCCTCTCCCTCTTCTGATCTTCTCCATTGCAAAACCACCTCCTCTCCTCTCCATCATCTCCATTCCAAAACCACCGTCTCGCCTCTCCCTCTTCTGATCTTCTCCATTGCAAAACCACCTCCTCTCCTCTCCATCATCTCCATTCCAAAACCATCGTCTCGCCTCTCCCTCTTCTCTATTGCAAGACCACCGTCTCTCCTTCCATCTTCCAAAGCTAGCACCATACCACTCAGAAGGACATCTATGGAGAGGATGCAGCAGCGAATCAGGCAGATCATCGGCGGTGACCAGGCAAAGTTAGCCAGGTTTAAGGAGATCCTTAGTTGGTTTGACAATGAGTGGGAGATTTCGAGGACGGCGCGGGCCATGTGGCAATGTATGCGAAAGGGCGAGACGGCGGCGATGAGGGCAGCGATGTACATGTACTCCTCAGCGGCAGTCACGCCGCAGTCCTCCGAGTTCATCGAGTATCTCCTCTGGGCGATGGAGCAGACAGATTCGCCCGAGGCGATAGTCAGGCGGAAGTGGTGAGCGTACAGGTCGAAGGTCGAGCACCCAGAGGATAACGAATCGATCGAGTATGGTGTGCCGTTCGTGAGGGTGCAGAGCAAGCCGGAGCCAAAGGAGTATTCGTTCTCCCACCGCAAGAGGAGGCCAGATGGCGCGACGTCGCTTCCCCGCCGTTCTCCATGGTTCCCTCGACGCTCGCCTCGTTTCAATGGCGGCGGTAGGGTTTAAGGTAAGCTTCGCACTAACCTAATCTTCCACCTGCTCATGCTTACAATCAGTGTGACAGCTAATGAAAATCATGCTTACAATCAGTCTCCGAGTACTACGCCAATCATCCTAAAATAGCTCTGGACCTTTGGGTCAAAATTGTGACACAGTGTACAAATAAAGAAAAATAGATTGGTGCTTCTTTCAGAAAAGAGTACTCCCTAGAAAACTGCCAATATAAGCTACTAGTATTTGGTTAGAGGATTTGCTGCCGAGAAAGATCCGTCCACAGAGAGAGCCACACATCCCACTGGTGGTGGTGGATGCCAATGTGTGCATGTAGCCTGGTTGGTGTCGGTAATTTTTACTTGGCACACCTCGCACTCTGCATATATGCCGGTTCCATACGTACATTTGTGCAGTTCCACCAAAATGCACCTGAATAACCCTATTTGCACAGATTATGAAAAAGCGTGATTACATTATAGTGGCACTAGTTGATGAAACACACCAAATAAATAGAAGAAGATATTGCGATAGTATCATAGTATGCCATGCTGCGAGGGCCAGATGGGTCCTGCGACGCCTCATACGGTACGCCTCATACTGGACATCGTCCCAAGTCTCCCAAATACACCTCTGCCAGTGATGAACATCAATGTACAGCGGTAGTACAAGGAGGCGCCTTGAGACATTCAAATCTCTATTTTTGTACATATCAACTAAAATTAAGCACCCCAGTTTGCAGAAATGCTTAAACATCAACAATGGGACTAGTTGATGAAACATACATTAACAAAGAGAAGCACTTTCTTTATCTACATTGGAAATGAAATGATAGAGATGACACTCACTTTATTTTAGCTGTATTACTACTTCATTTTATCAGTGACACTAGGGTCGAGCAGGTGGCAAACGAGGTGTACCGTGCGTCGCAAGGATGGAGGCCGGGGGTGCTTAGACTGGGATGCTGAAGCTGGCTCTTTCAGTCACCAACATGGATGATTCAATTCATGGGACCTTTTGGTGCAGTTCACCTAAAATGAAGCAATGTCATGTGAGCTAGCATCTTCTTCTT
Organism: Triticum dicoccoides; assembly: GCF_002162155.2. Classification (NCBI taxonomy): domain Eukaryota; kingdom Viridiplantae; phylum Streptophyta; class Magnoliopsida; order Poales; family Poaceae; genus Triticum; species Triticum dicoccoides. The sequence continues at coordinate 218,707,581 of NC_041385.1, forward strand.
CAATTCTTTTTAAGAAAAGGGCTCCAGCCCCAGTTCCATTTCCATCAGAAAACGAAAACCACAGAGCTTCTTCTTCATTAGTTGCAATAAAATTGAGCAACATCAAGGTTGGTTATGAAGCTCCTGGAATGCTCAACTATAATTTGGATATCATTTGTGCAGTTCAACTAAGATTGAGTGTGAAATGTATATCTCTATTTGCACAAAAAAAGGTGGAAAGGAGGGTGACTAACAAGTGATGAAACATGCATCAAATGAAAAGAAGCATGTTCTTATCTGAATGGCAATCCTACAAGGATAGTAGCAATTTCTAAAGCAGTGGCATTGCTAGATATTAGTGCAGGCATTAGGATTAACTATGACAACCGTTAAATACGACATTACTTTGGGCACGGGAGAGTAGGCGGACCAGGACAGTTGCATTTCTAACGAAAAGAACCAACTTACCTTAATGGTAAATTTTAGCAGGACATGTAAAGAAGTGCCATTGATTCATATTACTGGAGGCATTACACTGAAAACAACATTTGTTTAATGTGTCCTTACTTTTAACAGTGCGACTGCTACATTTTACCAGTGGCATTACATAAGAGTTGCTCGGGGCAACAAACATCAGAACAGGATATCTGGGTTGGTCCCATTTTTGTTCGGTATAGCCACCTTATACTGTGTGAGGCTAGCAAATCTAGTGCTGGACTTACTCTGTTGACTTGTCACCCAGTCCCCACTTTCTTTCCTTTTTCAACTAATAGATTGGGTTTATATCGAGTTTGTACTGCGTTTCCCTTTATTTCCCTATTAGACCTAGAGACCAGTTGGATAGCCAGTCTCTGCTACTTTTCGCCCCCATTATTTCCTCTTTCAACCAAGTCCTAGATTCAGGTAACAAATCCTCCCCCACCCCCACCCCCTTTCTTCCTTGTTTGAACCAAGTAGTACTATATTTGAGTGCATGAACTAGTTTTACCTCTTAAACATAAAAAAATTAGGTGGTTTTCGAACAGCCGATCAATCCTATCTATGAGGGGGCCTGAGAAATAGTAAAAGATACAAATGCAGCAACGTCAGGAGCTCGGGAAGTAGAGCAAGGTCGGTTTCGAAGGAAGTTATACCTGATGGTTGCAGGGATGTCGCTAGGTGGGCGGCGGGAGGCTGGATCTGCCCACACTATGGTAGCGAGGAAGAAGGGGTCGGAGGCCCTCCCTCGCCAGCGGTGCTTGGGAGAGAACGGCAAGGCAGGCTGATCGGGACACACCCAGAAGTAGGTAAGAGCCGTCGCCGAGGACGACCGCGTGAACGTTGCACCTTCTCACCTTCCCTGGCGGAGAGGATCCGGCTGGATCTGTGACCAGCGGTGAGCAGAGAGAGAGAGAGAGAGAGAGAGAGAGAGAGTGGCCACCACTGTCGTGTTTAGATCTGGAGAGGCCGAGACAGTGTGAAGAGAGCAACACTAGCAAGCAAGCGCGGAGGCTCCTGCCTATATAGTGGAGTAGTACTAGTTTTCTTTTGTCTACAGGAGCCGGCTTGACCTCGTCAATAACTGTCGAGAAGTCTTCATGCACGTGGCCCGAAGGCGCAGTTGTCGTAATTTTGATCTGAAGCGCCGGATTATAACATATAACATGAAAAAATGCCACATGACAAGAAATCATAACCTCACTACCCAAAGGAGACAACATGAATCCCGATGGACAAACTAGACGAGGAACAAAGCTCAAATTAAAGATAAACTCGTAGAAAAGGGGTCAGTTGATAGATGTCCTAATTAACATAGCCGACTTGACCTAGATGGCAGCCGAGTAGTCACTGTTTGCACATGTGCCCCCAATGACTAGCCCAACTCAGTTGTCGCTGTTTAACCCTCGCAGTGATCCGAAGCACATGACACCTAATTTTGCGAGATGACAAGAAACCTTTTTTTAGATTTCTCACCACAACTACAGCCATGTACAACACAGCCTGCACGATATGTAGACGATAGCCAATCCAGGCGTGTCTCCTGGAGTCTGGTCACATGCATGGACGAACTGATCTTCCGTGTCTTACAGGGATCGTCCAGACACCAACATAGTACAACACTTCTCTAGTACTATAGCTGGTCTCCCTCTTCTATTAAGTCACCCGACTTGTGGGGCCGGGGAGTGTGCCTATGGTCGGTTCTCGATTGCCGTCCCACATGTGTGTGCAAACGCAATATGGCGCGCGTTCCATTCGGAGAGCAGCGTGCCAGACCGTCCAACCGTCTGGGGTGCGACGCGAACGCGACGTGCGTGTTGTATACTCCGTACATGTGTACCGCCGTTTTCTAGACACTTTGCTCCATGGGGCAGGCGCAATCCATGGATACAAAATTAGTATACTGTATACTATTTAAAAGTTGAGGGCGGGGCTTTTCCTGCGTGGTAGGCGGCGGGGCAGTTCCGCCTAGTCGGTTCGACAGAGACACGAGAAGACAAGGGAGTAGGCTGATGCAAACGTAGGGTTGTGTGATTTGATAGCGAGTTACTGCTGGACAGGTGGGCCCCGTGATTTGACTTGCCATTATCATTTTAACTGCGCGCTACGACCAGCGTGAGTCTCCTGATTCCTGACCACCTCCATACAGGTGGCTCTCCCAATGCTTCACCATGTAGTAGAGGCTGGCTCTTGCATGAGAGCCCACTTCTCCACTTTTTCCTTGCCTCTCTTTCCTCCACATATGCAAAAATGCCATCTAAAGTGCACTATTATACTTACTTTTACTTGCTCCTAAGGTGCTAAGCTTGCCACATAGGCATAAAGTCTGATGTGGCAAGTTAATCAAGAAGAGAGAGATTAGTTTGGTGACCCAAGGAAGAAACGGTGCTAAGCGCGTGTACCTAGGTGAAAAGACAATTTTGAGTCTATAGCTAATTAAATGAAGCAAACTTAGCACCACCATTTCATTGGAAGAGGTCACTCCTTGGCAAATGCAATAAATACTAGTACTCCCTGTGTCCCATAATATAAGAACGTTTTTGGCACTACACTAGTACTCCCTGTCGGTGTCAAAACCGGCGGATCTCGGGTAGGGGGTCCCGAACTGTGCATCTAGGCGGATGGTAACAGGAGACAAGGGACACGATGTTTTTTCCTAGGTTTGGGCCCTCTCGGTGGAGGTAAAACCCTACTCCTGCTTGATTAATATTGATGATATGGGTAGTACAAGAGTTGATCGACCACGAGATCAGAGAGGCTAAACCCTAGAAGCTAGCCTATGGTATGATTGTTGTTCGTCCTACGGACTAAACTCTCCGGTTTATATAGACACTGGAGAGGGCTAGAGTTACACAGAGTCGGTTACAATGGGAGGAGATCTTCATATCGTATCGGCAAGCTTGCCTTCCACGCCAAGGAAAGTCCCATCCAGACACGAGACGAAGTCTTCAATCTTGTATCTTCATAGTCCGAGAGTCCGGCCATCCGGACACCCCCTAATCCAGGACTCCCTCAGTAGCCCCCGAACCAGGCTTGAATGACGATAAGTCCGGCGCACAAGTTTGTCTTCGGCATTGCAAGGCGGGTTCTTCTCCAAATTCCATGTACCTGTCGAATAGTGTCTGGCTACTAGTGGGTGCTGCTCTCGTCGGCTTCTGTGTCCCATAATGACCATCTTCCACGTATCAAACGAAAGTGAAAAGCCAGGGGATTTTTTCATTTACCCCCCCCCCCCAGCTGCGTTAATGAGCCACCCATAAAAGAGCCGGGGATTTAGATCCAATTCACACCACCTTTCCTCCGCGAGTATCCATCAGAGCGCTTTCGACAGAGATCCATTCCACCATGGCCGGTCGGAGCAGCTCCTCCTCTCGCCTCTCCAGCCCTCGGCCTGGAGATTGGGAGCGGTGTTCCGTCCCGCATAGCAAGTTAGTAGTGCTTCAATCCAAGGGGCTCCTCCCCCCAGCATGTATGGTCCCAGTTCGAGCCAGGATTGCCACCTATAGCGGCGGAGAGCAGGCAGAGAGCGTCCCCAATCCCTCTCAAGGAGAGCGAGTATGCCTAGTCCCTTATTTAATAAGAGGACTCGGATTTCCAATTCATCCATTTCTCCGAGGGTTGCTGGAGTTCTACGGCCTCCAGCTACACAACCTTACGCCTGCCTCCATTCTGCATGTTGCGGGCTTCGTGGCCCTCTGCGAGCTGTTTTTGGGCATCGAGGCCCATTTCACGCTGTGGAAGAGGTTTTTCTGCCTTGTGCCCCGCTCTCAGGAGGGGTCAATTTATCAAGTCGGCAGAGCCGAACTATGGTGCATCGCCGGGACCGGATATCTATCCGGTACCCCAAAGAAGGCGTCCGAGGACTGGCCTTCGGAATGGTTTTATATGGACGACGTCCCCTTGCCGGACCCTGTTCAGATCGGCCTTCCTGAGTTTAATAATGCTCCATTGAAGAAACGCCTAAGCTGGCGCCCACGAAACCCTTAGAGGGAAACTGATAGGGACGTCCTTTACCTGATGAGCCGGATAAGATTGTTGGCTCATTCCGGATTGACCATGATCTGGCCACATGCATTACGCGGGGGGTGCAGCCGCTTCAGTACAGAGGCCACCCCATGTGGGATTTCAACGGGGAGGACGACGCCACCCGGTGCGGTTGCAAGGGGCCTGATTCGGCTGCCACTCTAACGAAGATCTTATCCGCTTTGTACAAGGGAGAAAGAAGAGGAATTCCTCTGGGTCAACCCGCGGGGCGGATTCTCCATGTACAGTCCTCCAAGCTGGGTGAGCGAACATTTTCACTTGCCTACCCGATTTCGAAATTCCTATAATTGAGTACTTAGTCTAGCAATGTTAACACAGGAGCTGCGCCAGACTGTGAAGGAGATAAATAGCCCTCCTCCACAACCCGAGGACCCGGAACGGTCCCTCGATCCGGACTACCAAGATGACCCGGACTTATGTGTGGAGTTAATTGATGGGGTGTTTCATCAATTGAGTAAGGACAACATCTTAGTGGCCATTACGGCCGACTATCCCGGACTACTTCCAGCCTCAAAGGTAACCAAGACCTAACTCCCAGTACTTTCAAGGAGATCCATCCATGCTTTATCTTGAATGCCGTAAACTAATAGTGTTTCGTTTCGCAGGGGAAATCCTCGAGGCGGAAGGCCGAGCCCGCGGTGGGCAGCCAACAAGGGCCGCTGAAGCCAGGCGGGCCAAAAAGAAGTGCGGACCAGATCGAGATTCCGGGGCAACGGTACGGCGTGCGAATTTAACGCCTAGGGTTTATGCCCTCAAGTCATACTAACGCTCATGCTCTTCTTAGAAAGAAGAGAGCCCGCCGGACTATATCCACCGGCTAGGGTTCAAGGCCGGGTCTAGAAGCGGAGGCAGACTCGGGGCGCGCCTCGGGCATTCCTCCGACAGAGGATGCAGACGGGCTATCTGCCACCAATTCAGAGGTGGAGAGTGCCATGAACCACAGGCGTCGCCGGACTGTTCTTCGTGACGCATGTTTTTCCCCAGAGGCGTTGGATGCCTTTAATACAGGAGATGTGTACCTCCGTGCTGCTCAAAATGGTCTAGCCAGAGCCACAGAGCAGTATGTAAAAGACATACGGGTGAGTAAAATTGAAGGTTATATATGTCAGTAGCCCCCGAGACTTGAAATAGTTAAGATAACTGTTTTAAGGATCATATGTTATGCAGGGTCTTACAAAGAAGAACACGCAACTGTCCCAGGAGCTTGAAGAGTGCAAGGCCCAACTCGAGGCTGCACTGGCCGCTTCAGATAATTCCAAGGGGACCCCCTCAGGTAATATATGCTTCGAAAGATAATTCCATTGTGAAGTGCGACATGTGTGCAACTTTTACGATAATAGTGCAGATGGGGCCGGAGTAAATCCGGACAAGCAACAACTCCTACGCCAACTAAAGGCTGGCGAGAGCGTGGTGACGAGGGTGAGGCAAGAGAAGAACAAACTTCAAGACGCCAATACCCAGCTGGGCGAGGAACTAAAGGATGTTCGTATTCAGCTGTCTGCTTCCGTAAAGGAGAATCAGCGACTTTGACGCGGCATTTTTAGTAAGTGCTTGAACGAATCTTCGAAAAAAGAATTCGGCGAGGAAGTTGGTTGATAGAGCTATGTCTGTAGGTCTGCTGACAGGTCGTCCTGCGGAGGAAATGCCCAGTTCAACGGGGGACCTTCTTCACGAGCTGTTGCAACTGCATGAACGAGTTCGGCAGGCAATGCAGGGCGTCGTCCAGGCTATGTGGCCATCCCTCTCCATGCCCAAAGGCCTTGGGGATGTTGCAAAGAAGCTGGAGGGAGTGTGCAGCGCTTCCGGTTGTGGAAGATATCGGCCTGCCATCAAGGTGCCAGGGAGGCCTGCGCCATGGTGAAGACTCGGTACACGAAGGCTGACCCGAACCACATGGCCGAGGTCGGCCCTATGGGTCCTGACGGAAAGGAGATCCCTGTCAGCTTAGTATATGACCAGGTAGAGCTGGCTGCAAAGTATTCTCAACAGGACTGTAAATTAGACCGCCTGTTGGATGGTATTGAAGAAGAATATACCGAGTCGGATTGACTCTGTAATTTAAAATGACATGAAAAATGCCTTCTAGCCGGATTGTAGATCGTTTGTCATTGCGAACCTTTTCGCTTCAACCTCTGGACCCTATAGTCCGGAGTGTGTCCGAATACCCTCTCGATTATGTAAGAACCGGGGCATGCATGGAGACAAGGCATAGGGGTCATAATTGCTTTAGCAGACAAGTGCCCAACTAGTTATGTTATATTACATGGTTAGTAAGAAACATCTTCCAGGGAGAATAGTTCCGTTAGGGGTTCCTTTCCCTGGGAGGCATGCCCTAAAGTGCATGTCCGAATTGCTAAAAAGAGCAGAAAAGCATCTGGGGGCAGATAGATAAACAAGAAAAATCATCTTTTAGTTCACCGACCGAATATTCCCTTAAGAACGCTAGCTTTCGGCTTCACTCAGTCTGAGGTACACATCCAGCTGACCCGGCAGTAATAATCGCAGAGGTGCTCCCTTTACCACCTAGCCGAACGAACGGGAACGTAGGGGTAAGCACAGGAGCCAGGCAACCCAGCTTGGCCAAAACTTAAGTCATATCGATGCATATAATGGTGTATAAAAGGTTCATGCGGAAGTGTCACACATGTTTTGGGCATGAGGCCCGTTTATATAAACTTCTGATAAAGAAGCGCCCAGGTATGATGAGCGCGGGTGGCGCGTCAAGAATGTGCGAACAATGCACAGGCAAGCCCCTAAGGGCTTGGGAGAAAAAAGGTAGAGAGAAGGAGAGTAATGCCAGACAGTTAATGTGAAAAAAGGGGGGACAGAGGAGGGAGACAAACACGGAGTCCGGCCCTAGGCGTAGAATCTTTGTAGGCGTGCTGCGTTCCATGGGTTCGGCTCGAGTCGGTTGTCCGATGCACTTCGCAGACGGTACGCTCCACCAGTCAGTACTTGGTCAATTATGAAGGGACCCTCCCATTTGGGCTTTAGTTTGTCCTTTTTCTTGTCCGGTAGGCGTAGAACTAGTTCGCCAACGTTATAAGTTTTGGCCCGTACTTCTCTGCTTTGATATCTTCGAGCCTGCTGTTGTTAGAATGCGGAACGGGCTTTTTCCACGTCGCGCTCCTCGTCCAATGCATCCAAGTTGTCCTGCCGATCGAGCTCGGCTTCTCTTTCTTCATACATGCGCACTCGAGGTGAGTCATGAATTATATCGCAGGGCAGAACTGCCTCTGCGTCGTATACCATAAAAAATGGTGTGAATCCGATAGTGCGATTCGGCGTGGTCCGCAGCCCCCAGAGTACGAAGTCAAGCTCCTCTACCCAGTGCGTGTCGGATTCCTTGAGGGATCGCACTAGTCTGGGTTTGATGCCGCTCATGATAAGACCATTGGCTCATTCGACTTGACTGTTAGTTTGTGGGTGATAGACTGAAGCGTAGTCGAGCTTGATGCCCATGTTTTTGCACCAGAGTTTAACTTCTTCGGCCGTAAATTTTGTGCTGTTGTCAGTTATGATGCTGTGGGGGACGCCGTAACGGTGTACAACCCCGGATATGAAGTCTATCACCGGTCCGGATTCGGCCGTCTTTACAGGCTTGGCCTCTATCCATTTGGTGAATTTGTCCACCATGACCAGTAGATATTTTTTCTTGTGGGTTCCTCCTTTAAGGGGTCCAACCATGTCAAGCCCCTAGACCGCAAAAGGCTAGGTAATGGGTATGGTTTGTAGGGCGGTAGGCGGCATGTGGCTTTGGTTAGCGAATAATTGGCAACCGACGCATCGCTGCACTAAGTCCTGAGCGTCTGCCCGGGCCGTCGGCCAATAAAATCCGGTATGGAAGGCCTTGCTTACAAGGGCCCGGGCTGCGGCGTGGTGCACGCCGAGTCTGGCATGAATTTCAGCCAGAAGGTTTCGCCCTTCCTCTTCGGGGATACACCTTTGAAGGACTCCGGTTGTGCTTTTCTTATAATGCTCTCCCTCGTGGACTTTATAGGCTTTAGATCGCTGCACTATGCAGCGGGCCTCGTTTTGGTCCTCGGGAAGTTCCTGCCTAGTTAGGTAGGCTAGGAATGGTTCTGTCCACGGGGCAATGACTGCCATTATTGTGTGGGCTGACGGTGTTGTTTCGTTGGCGGAGCCACCAACTGTGTTAGAATGTTCGGTGAGGGGCAGAGTGGTTGTGTCCGGGCTATTGTTTCCGGACTCTCCCTCCCATGATACGGATGGCTTGAACAGCCTCTCTAGGAAGATGTTGGGAGGGACGGCATCGCGCTTTGCGCCAATGCGTGCCAACACGTCTGCTGCCTGGTTATTCTCCCGGGCTATGTGGTGAAATTCGAGCCCCTCAAACCGGGCTGACATCTTTAAGGCGGCGTTGCGATAAGCTGCCATTTTCAGATCTTTGGCATCAAAGTCTCCATTTATTTGGGATATCGCGAGGTTTGAATCCCCGCGGACCTCTAGGCGCTGAATGCCCATGGAGACTGCCATCCGGAGACCGTGTAGAAGGACCTCGTATTTGGCCGCATTGTTGGAGTCCGTGTACATTATCTGAAGTACGTATTGGACTGTATCTTCGGTTGGGGATGTCAGAACGAGGCCAGCCCCCAGGCCAGCCAACATTTTGGAGCCGTCGAAGTGCATGATCCAGTTGGAATATGCGCAGTACTCTTTAGGGAGCTCGGCTTCAGTCCATTCGGTGATGAAGTCGGGCAAAACCTGCGACTTAATAGCTCGCTGTGGCTTGTAAGTTATGTCGAACGGGAGGAGCTCAATGGCCCATTTGGCAATCCGGCCTGTTGCGTCGCGGTTGTTTATAATGTCATTAAGGGGTACTTCGGAGGCTACTGTTATTGAACACTCTTGGAAATAGTGTCGCAGCTTCCAGGATGCCATGAACACTGCGTATGCTATCTTTTGATAGTGCGGGTACCGTGACTTGCATGGGGTTAGGACAGTGGACACGTAGTAAACTGGTTTTTGGAGAGGGAACTTGTGTCCATCCGTTTCTCGTTTGACAACGAGCACCGCGCTTACAACTTGATGGGTTGCCGCAATGTATAATAGCATTGGTTCGCCCGTGTTGGGCGCGGCCAGGACCGGATTTGTTGCCAATATGGCTTTGATTTCATCGAGTCCAGACGTGGCAGCATCCGTCCACTCGAAGTGTTCGGTGTGTCGCAGGAGGCAATAAAGGGGTAATGCCTTTTCTCCTAAGCGGGAGATAAAGCGGCTGAGAGCCGCCACGCATCCAGTCAATTTTTGTATTTGTTTGAGGTCCTTTGGGATATCCAATTGTGACAGAGCTCGGATCTTGGCTGGGTTTGCTTCAATTCCTCTACCGGATACAATGAAGCCCAAGAGCTTTCCGGCTGGTATGCCGAAAACGCATTTTTTCGGCTTGAGCTTAATGTCATATGCTCGGAGATTGTCGAATGTGAGCCTCAAGTCGTCTACTAGAGTATCAACGTGTTTGGTTTTAACGACCACGTCATCTACGTACGCTTCAACTATTTTGCCGATCTGGTTGGCCAGACATGTCTGAATGATGCGCTGATATGTTGCGCCGGCGTTTTTGAGCCCGAAGGGCATCGTGTTGAAGCAGAATGGGCCGTATGGGGTGATGAATTCCATCGCGGCTTGGTCTGACTCTGCCATCTTGATTTGGTGGTAGCCAGAGTATGCATCGAGAAAACACAATGAATCGTGTCCTGCAGTGGCGTCGATGATTTGATCGATGCGGGGGAGGGGGAAGGGATCCTTTGGGCAAGCCTTGTTAAGGTCCTTGAAATCGACACATAGGTGCCAGGATTTGTCCTTCTTTGGTACCATTACCAGGTTTGCTAGCCAGTCCGGATGTTTTATATCTCTGATGAATTCGGCCTCCAATAGTTTGGCTAGTTCCTCCCCCATGATCTGTCTCTTGGGTTCGGAGAAATGCCGAAGAGTTTGTTTGACTGGCTTGAATCCTTTTAGGATATTTAAGCTGTGCTCGGCGAGCCGGCGTGGGATTCCTGGCATGTGTGAGGGGTGCCAGGCAAAGATGTCCCAATTTTCCCGTAGTAATTCTGGTAGTGTGGCGTCTACATCGGGGTTTAATTGTGCCCCGATGGAGGCCGTTTTTTTGGGGTCCGTTGGATGGACTTGGAATTTGACTATTTCATCCGCTGGTTTAAAAGATGTGGACTTGGATCTCTTATCTAGTATCACATCGTCCCTGTCCACCGTGGAGCGCAACGCAGTTATTTCCTCGGCCGCTAGGGCTTCGGATAATGCCTCTAGGGCCAGTGCGGCTGTCTTGTTTTCGGCGCGGAGCGCTGTGTCCGGATCACTAGCAAGAGTGATGATTCCGTTGGGTCCGGGCATTTTGAGCTTCATGTACCTGTAATGGGGTATAGCTTGAAAAATTGTGAATGCTTCTCGCCCTAACAGAGCGTGGTATCCACTGCTAAACGGGGCCACTTGAAATGTGACATCCTCGGATCTGTAATTATCCGGCGTGCCGAACACCACATCCAGTGTGATTTTCCCTGAACAGCACGCTTCCCGGCTTGGTATTATTCCTCTAAAGGTTGTGTTGCTTCGCTCAATGCGGCTCCAGTCTATTTCCATTTTTCGCAGGGTTTCCTCATAGATGAGGTTAAGTCCGCTGCCGCCGTCCATGAGTACCTTTGTAAGTCGGAAGCCGTCCACTATCGGACTGAGGACCAATGCGGCTGGTGCTCGGGCTGTCTGGAATTTAGGTTCGTCACTGGCATTAAAGGTAATAGCCGTGTCACTCCATGGGTTTATTGTTGCTACTTGGTAGACTTTGCTAAGGCTGCAGAGCGTTCGGTTCCTCGCATTGTTTGATGCGAAAGTCTCGAAGACTGTCGACACCGTACTGGCATTTCTGGGGTGGTGCTCTGCGGATTCTAGAGTTAGAAGCTCCTCGCCTCTTCTGGCCACCTGCCGGAGTATCCAACATGCTCTAAGGCTGTGAGTTGGTGTGACTTCCCTGAACTATGAATTTTACAGGGTCCATTGAGCCATCCCTCCAGTATGGTCCCATACCCTGTAGAGGTTTTTTGTTTTTTGTTGTTTGGCTCAGGTGCGTGGCGATAATGCGCCCTTTTGTTTCGGACTGGTATTGTATTCAGGGTTGGATTGTCCCAGAATTTAATTTCGGTTTCCCGAACGCTTTCTGTCGCACAGTACTTTCGTACTATGGATGTCAAGTCGGCGAAGCGTGTAATTTCACGGCGACTTATGGCGTTGAGGATTCCGATGTCCGTGCAGTTGTTACAGAAGAATGAAATTGCGTCTTTCTCACGGCAGTCCTTTATCCTGTTCATAACCAGGAGGAATCTGGCCTAGTAGTGGTGTACTGTTTCCCCGGGCTCTTGCTGTATTTGGGGTAGATCCCTTATATTTTGGTGGGCGGGTGGATTTAAATCCGGAGCCTCGCCTGATATAAGATTCAGGGGCCAAGAAAATTCCGAATTCGGAAGCTTGTTTTCTTGGATGTTATTCAATGAATCAGGCCTGATGCCTGACTTTAGGTTCAGGGCTTGGGCAACATCCTCCCCTCCGCGGGTGTCCGGCTTGGAGGGGTCGGGAATCCGGACACATCTGGTCCTTAGGATGGGCGAAGATTCGCCGCATTGTTCTTCCACCACTTCAACATGGTGGGTGAGCTGGGGAGAGTCGATCTCTCTCTGATCGGGTTTTAGCCCAATCTGGCCGTAATCTGTAGCGACTCCCAGGGCGGCAATGCGATCCAAGAGCTCGTTTAGGGAAGAGAGCTCCATCGGATCTAACTGCTCGGCAAATTCCGAGCTGATGTGGAGATTGCTTTCGATGGCCCGAGAGGTCATCGTCGGCGCGGCGGCCGAATAGGCGGTCATCAAAAAAGTACCTAGCCGGAGAGTTTGGCCGACAGCCAAAGCTCCTTTAGCAACACCGTCGTCTTTAAAGACGGGGTGCGGCATCCTTCCTGACGGTGACGACACAGAGGAACTCTCAATGAAAGCACCAATGTCGGTGTCAAAACCGGCGGATCTCGGGTAGGGGCTCCCGAACTGTGTGTCTAGGCGGATGGTAACAGGAGACAAGGGACACGATGTTTTTACCTAGGTTTGGGCCCTCTCAATGGAGGTAAAACCCTACTCCTGCTTGATTAATATTGATGATATGGGTAGTACAAGAGTTGATCTACCACGAGATCAGAGAGGCTAAAACCTAGAAGCTAGCCTATGGTATGATTGTTGTTCGTCCTACGGACTAAAACTCTCCGGTTTATATAGACACCGGAGAGGGATAGGGTTACAAAGAGTCGGTTACAATGGGAGGAGATCTTCATATCGTATCACCAAGCTTGCCTTCCACACCAAGGAAAGTCCCATCCGGACACGGGACGGAGTCTTCAATCTTGTATCTTCATAGTCTGGGAGTCCTGCCAAAGGTCATAGTCCGGCCATCTGGACACCCCCTAATCCAGGACTCCCTCACTCCCTGTATGGGACGGAGGGAGTACGAAGAAAGAGATAGAGAGGAGTAAAATAAATAAATACACTTATAGCCAACCTTATGGCCAACCTTGTTGTAGTACGAGTGACTAAGTGATGACTATGTATGACATGCCAACATCAGATAGCCTAACGCACCATGTTAAATCTCCAAGGGCGCGACCGCGCGAGCGACGCGACGGTCGTGGTAGGCGCGACCATGATACGGGCTGCTGGCAGCCCTTGGATCTGAGATCAAACGGTCGCATGCTAAGTTGATGAAAATTTGCAGAATAACCCTCCAGGATAGGATATTCACCCATAGGTCTAGAATCACACCATGCAACCGTTTGATCTCAGATCTAAGGGCTCTTGGAAGCCCGTATCATGGGAGAATGGAAAGCCACTACCCTGCTGTTTGCACGCTGGCAGTTCGCTCCTACTCGTCCCCGCACGTCCTTTAATACTACGGCAGTTCGGTCCTAGTCGTCCCGACCATTCGCATTACACAGTTCCACTAATCCTAACCCTCCTCCCAAATCCATGGCGTCCAAAATTTCCATGATCGGCAGTGAGTACAAGGTTAGAACCATCACCGGCAATGAGTTCGACATCATCTACACCCGTTCTTCCGCGACGGTGAAAGGATGCCTTTCTCGCTTCAGACGCATGTTCGAAGACTCAGATGATGAGTCGGTCGCTGGGCTAGATGTTGAGTACACCACAGTCCTGGGGCGAGAGAAGGATCTAAAGGACGAAGAGAGGAAGAAGCCCGCCGTGATCCAGGTTTGAGTGCATGACTTATGCTTGGTCTACCACATATGCCATGCTGACGTTGAGTGCCAGGATTTTAAGGACTTCCTCGAGAGCAACCTAGTCAAATTCGTTACTGTAGACTTTGGTAACGACAAAGTAGTCCTGCATCGGATAGGCCTCGTTGTAGGCAATACCTTCGACCTCCAGAAGAATCGGCTGGTGTCCTCTCGTCAGCCTTCAATGATGACCCTGGCAGGAGCCATGGTTCATCCTTCGTACGGTAAACTGGAGAAACCTCCATACACGTTTCATCGTCATGCATGGCAGCGGAATGTACTAGATATAGACCACATCCACTATGCTGCAATGGATGGCTACCTTTGCTTCAATATCTACAAGGGTTGGATGAAGAGCAAGAGCCAAGTGTGCGGTTCAAGCAAAGAAGTATCGGCCAAGAGGATGAGGGACAAGGGCGAAGTCGAGGACGTGGACAAGGACTCCGAGTAAGGTGGCAGTGTCGTTGCTCATGGTGGTTCTAATGCAGTGTCTATCGGAATAGTTGCAAAGTTTAATTTGAGGTGTGCTTAATTTAATTTTAGGGGTGTGTTGTGCTGAGCACCCAACAGAACTATGTTTCTTCTTGTTACTTTAACTCTTCAGTACGTACATACTAGTATTTCTTGCATTTCATCTTTAAGTTGGTATAGTACAACCACTCGTTTCTTCACATTATATATGTACAATATATATGGCCAACATCATATAGCCAGCAGTTTAGTTGTCAAAGAATTTCAGGGTGCTTAGTTTTGTCAAAGAATTCCAGGGTGCTTAGTTTTATTTGAGGGGTGGGTTGTGCTGGACACCATTATTGTGACTAGCCTTTTTAATAGTACTATATGCATAATTTGGCGACAAGCGCTCTCTATATGTACCACCTTTTTTTAATTTCAAGTTTTGCTCCATGGCGCAATCCATCGATACTACTGTTGTACAAAAGTATACATTTTCTAAAAGGCTAGAGGGCGGGGCAGTCTAGCTTGGTCGGTTTCACGAGAGGCGAGGGCCTTTGTGATTTGACGGCTCATTACTGCTGGAAGGCGGGGCCTTGAGATTTGACTGCTCGTATAAATGCGCCGACGACCTGATCGAGGAGGAGCAAAGAACCGTGCGGTATACTCAAGTTTTCCACTGGAGTACTACTGCGACGGAGGAGCACGAAACACGACAGCCCAGTGCCATATGGCGATAAAAAATGATCTAATTTGCTAGTCATCTCATTAGCATTGTTCTATTCATTCCCTAAAAAAAACCATTGTTCTATTCGTGCCTCGCAGAGAACGTGACATGTGCGGCGAAACACCCGAAGCAAAAGATGAAACACAGGAGGAAAAGAAGAAGGAAGATTATCACCCCAAATGATCTAATTCGCCGCGGAGTCATAACTGCTTCTTCATCGCCTCCACGACCTCCATTTCCTTGCGCGTCTCCTCCGCCATCTTCTTCATTTTGTCCATGACGCGGGATTTGTCGACGCGATCCTTCGTCATCTGTTCCACGGCCGCATTACGTTCCTTGACAGCAGCCGGGTGCTCGATGTGGAGCTTCGCCAACTCCTCCTTCTGTTCCATGATGAGGGCCTGCAGCATCTTCATCGAGGAACTACTATTCTCATGTAGCTTCTTCCAGCCGGCGTTCTTCTCCTTCAACAGGTTGATCTCGTGGCAGTGCATCGCCTTGTCCTCCTGA
Source organism: Triticum dicoccoides (assembly GCF_002162155.2). NCBI lineage: Eukaryota > Viridiplantae > Streptophyta > Magnoliopsida > Poales > Poaceae > Triticum > Triticum dicoccoides. The sequence goes on from NC_041385.1 coordinate 218,723,075, forward strand.
AGTCGCAGGATTTCGCCGGTCGCCTTCTTCTCCGAGGCAATGCTCTTCTTCAGCAGCATCACCAAGCCGGCGGTCAACTCCCTCTGCTGATTGAGCACTGCGGGCATGTCGTCGAGGCTCTCCTTCAGCAACTCCATCAAGCCTTGGATGCACTCCTTCTACTTATTGAGGTGCTTCTTGAGCTGATCGGGCATGCCGTTGAGGGATAACGACTCCAGCTCCGCCGGCTCAGCATGTCCGCCTCCGCGGCTAGGGCGCTCCTGGGAGCCATTGCCTGCCTGTGAGAGATCTTTCGAGGTCTCTGCGTGGCGGCGAGCCCTCTTTTTTTTCCGCAGCCTTGGTTGTCGCTCCATTGTTACGAGTAGTTCTCAACCTAGAGCTCTGCTCACCGGCCATGGCAATGACGGACGAAGAAGAAGCACTTATGAGGAGGAAAGGTAGAGTAATTTTTGGTTAGGCAGTTCCCCTTTTTATAACCTAAGTACTAGCACTAGTACTAATACCTGCATAGTGGGAACATGTTCAGGTTTGGTACGTACTAGTAGGTGTGAGCAGGCTTTCGAATGTGATGGGAACAAGGTAAATATTAATTGATGGTTTTGGTTTCTAGGCCCGAAACGGCTCCCGATGAGTTTAGCGGAACATAAATTTCAAGTACTACACTGCTCAAATGCGTAAATATTATGTTACTGTCAAAAATTGGCACAAAATACAAAGGAGACCAACGGAAGTACTACTACCAACCCACGATTTAACTACTCGCATGCGCGCATTGGAGTAATAATGTCTTTCTTCCGCCCTCACGTCCACTCAATTTGCATGCGCTGTATTAATTGACCATCAATGAAGTGAACGACTTTACATGCGTCAAATTATCACATGGGATGGATCTTGGTACAAAATTGCATCCGCCCGTGTACCCGCGTGTGCGTGCAAGGGAATGAGTGCATGCGTGGCGTGGGTGCACATCTTCGCTTCCTGCATGTACCGCTAGTATGGCTCAGGGAGGATGAGTACATTCTTCCGGAACCAGCAGCACGTCATTGTGATTAATCCATGCAAGGAGGTCGCGACAACGCCTCCACATGTGCCACGTGGCTTCATGAACTGGAAGAGAGACACTGTGTAACTGCCATTGGTATTCTAATTTACGTGTTTTGCACATGCTCGAAGTACTAGTAAGGTACACGTGCATTGCATGCATCAGATTTTGCAACCAAATTATGAATAAATACCACACTATAGCATGTAAGCTTTGAGTCATATATGCCTGATGTAGCCCTTCATTTAATTCTTATAGTTCATCTCATTCAAAATCAATTAGTTTTTATAAAAAAGCTAAGAATGCCGGAATAGGAAAAACATGGGATTATAGTGGAATGTCGTCTTGAATCCTACAGGATTGTGCGAGTGTTTGATTGTGCATAGAAAAAACGCAGAATTCTTTCAAAGAGGTTTGAGTGGATGGGATGTTTCCTTTGAAATCTAGTGCAAATGAATCATATGGAAAAATTCCTATGGTTTACAATCCATCGAATCAAACAACCAAGATAGGAAAAAATCCTTATGATTAGAATCCTCCAAAATTCCTTTGAGAATCCTTTTAATCAAAGAAGCCCTTAATCTATTTTATGATTCATGGAATTGTGCGTTGTAAAGCATAAATTAAAAACAAATAATGGCAACTCAACTAGAAAAAAAGTTTGGGCAGTTATTATATGGAAGATTCTAGAACAAAAGAGAACCAATATTGTTTTGAGGTTTGTGCATTATGCTTAAGTTCAACCATGGAGTCTGCTAGATTGTACATGTGGCAAAATCCGGTGGGGGGCTAGAAGATGGTGCGAGGGGCCGAGTGGAGGGGGACTATGAAGGAATGCACAAGTGTGAGATCGATATTTAGAGAGAGGGGGCGAACACGTGCGCTGTTGCACGCAGTGGCGGAGCCATGAAAAACAAATGAGCTAGGGGGCCAAGCATTGCTAATCCTTTATGAGGAGGGTCAATTCATGAACTTAAACCATTTTTAGTAGCAATTGTCTAGTGATCACATTCATATTAGCCTCGATATAGAGTGATGTTAGGGGGGGGCAGGGCCCTTACTGCCCCCTGTCTTCGCCATTGTGCACGCATCTGAGAGATGAAGCGGAAGGCATGGATGATGAGAGGGGGACGCTGGATATATAATTAACGTGGGTGTATTAGCTATATATGTTAATCCTATATAGAGAGGTATAGATTGATCGATGTGGACGTGGGAAAGAGGGTGAGACCTCACTGGATATATCGATTGATCGGTTTGTGTGGAAAAGTATGAACGACCTAGCTATATACACACATACATAGAGGAACATCAATCGTTGCGCATGCATGCGTGAGAGATAAAGAATGCCCGATATGATGGAGAGGGGGATGTGTGTGGGTGTGTGCCTTCATGGGAGACCGACCTGAAGAAAAAGATTGCATGCGTGCGATGGATAATGCTGACTGGTAGTGTGTGTGCATGCATGCACGAGAGAAAGTTAGTGGTACAATTATAAAGAGAAGACTACTGTGTGGGTGTAAAAGAATAGGGGAGGTCATTATCAATGTAAAGTTGAATTCAGATATTTGAATAAGAGATCCTGATGTTTGAAACCCATGCATGCATGAATATAACGGAGATCTGCGCGGTGTGGTTTGGAAACAAGCATGTTGTAATGTATACACATCGAACAAGGTCAGACTGATTTGAATTTGAGATACCGATGGCCGACATCATTTGGCCACGTCGCATCCGTGCATGGACACACTATTATAATTGGAGATGATGGGCGGCTTTCGCATCACATATCTATATCTATACCCTTATATATAATATTTTATATTTTTTTATATTGTGTGCGGGTAACTTTAAATTTGAAAGATGGTCGTTGGATGAGGCGAATCTGATGGTCCAAATATGGTAAATTTGAGCACTACTAGCCATTGGATATCATCTAGATTCCACCAGATTTCGTCACATGTATAATCTAAAAGACTCCATGGTTGAACTTAAGCATAATGCACAAACATCAAAACACAAGCACTTCTTATTTGTTCTAGAATCTTCCGTATCAGAATTGCCCAAATGTTTTTCTACATGATTTGCCATTATTTATTTTTACTTTATGTCTTACAACGCACAATTCCATGAATCTTAAAATAGATTAGCTTTCTTATAAAAACTAGATGATTTTGAATGAAATGAACTATAAGAATTAAATGAACATCTACATCATGCATATATGACTCAAAGCTTGCATGCTATAATGTGGTATTTATTCATAATTTGGTTTCCAAATCTCATGCGTGCAATGCACGTGTACCTTACTCTAGTCTAAATGGTGTTTGTGTGTGTGTTGTGCGTGTTGAGGTGCAAATTGTGTTTTTTTGGTACACGTTAAGCTTGTTCTTCCGAAATTTCAAGCCGCGCCTTGTGATGCCGAAAATTGAAGCTACCGTCTCTGTCTATCGTGCTGCGAAACTCCTGCCTCTTCAACCCGCGCCTTGTTAGCTCGAAATATTTAAGATATATCTTTGTCTCGTTGTGCTCCGACAACTCCCTCCATCTCAACCCGCGCCTTGCTATTCCGAAATTACAACGCGCGTGAAAACTCCCACCTCCTGTGAAATCCTGACATGCGAAATGCCCGTGGTGCCCCCGAACTGAAAGAACCGCCTCAAATCGGTGGGGGTACTTTCGTAACTTACCCCACATTTCGGACAAGCGCGTCTCTAAGCCATGGTTCCCCACTGCCAACCCATTCGTACACCGAGGCCGCGAAAACCCGCGACGAATCCCCACACCCTGCTCCGTCCGCCACCCAGCCGGAGCCTCTTCCCCTACGATGACGTCCACCACAACACCTCGTCGTCGATCTCGTGGTCCTGCCGGTTCAGCCACCCCGTCCTCCACCTCCAAGGAGCTGCCCCGACGTTCCCCTCGTATTTCGCGCCACCTCCATTCCCACACCGCTGTCTTCACCTGCACCACCGGAAGAGCATCATCATCACCATTTCCTCGGATGAAGTTGCGGCCTAATCGGCGCCACCAAAGAGGTTGTACACTAATCCCCGCATTTTCTTCTTGATTTGGTCTCACGGTGCTACCGGCGCTCGGTCCTGAGCCGACACGGCGCGGCTTCATCCACGGCGGCATCGCCGGCCACTTCCTCCACGGCGTCGCTCCCTCGGCGGTGACGTCCACATCTGTAGGAGATGCTGCTGCTTTAGCTCTCGCTCACGCTGCTGCCTGCTCTTGCTCTCGGTCCCCTGCCTGGTCTGCTCTTGCTATTTCTCTTGCTCTTGCTTGTGCTGCTGCTCGCCGGAGAGGTACCCCACTATATATCTTAGGGTTCAGGATGGGGGCGGTGGTCGCCGGCGGTGGTGGGGCGTTGGCGGGGCGGTGGTGTGGGGATTGCCGGAGAAAAAGCTCGGGACGAGGGGGCTGCTAGAGGGATGGCCGGGGCGGTGGCGGACCGGCGGTGGGGAGTGTTTTCGGGGCGGGTGGAGCGGCGCACCACCGGCCACGGGCGGCGGGGGGCTGCTGTTTGGCCGGTGATGGCTTGCATCTCAGGGGGGTGGAGGTTGAAGATGAACCGCAGGCCCTTGATTTGGTATCCAACGGCTGCAAAATCGACTGACCAGAGATGAAAAAGTCAGTCGACCGATGTGTAGCCTCACCTTGCTAGTGTGTTGAGTTTCGACAGCAAAATTCAGTTTCGACAGTTAAGTTCAGTTTCGACAGTTAAGTTCAGAGATGAGCGACTGATGTATTTTACATCTAGTACTTTGTGGTTATGTATATTACATCATGTATTGGAGATGTTATTATAATTCCACTCAAGTTAACGTTGTTCGTTGTCTCTCTTGTCCTGCTTCAGCCTCGGTGTCGTACAACTCACCGGAGCTGCTCCAACGATGAAACCCTCCATCACAGTGGAGCAGTACCTCGGGCTCCATCTTGAGACACCTAAGATCTTCTTCCCATCCTCCGACATCCAAGTCAGCCGGAGCATCCTCAGCGGCCAACCCAATCACGCTGAGATCGACATGGCTTTGCCAAAGAGGTTGTACACTTGTTGCATCTCTTTATAGTGTCCACTGAGCACTCGTAGTAACGGGAAATATGATTATTTTATCCTACTATATGACAAGCAGTGAGGTACCAGGCAACTTAGCTATCCGTGATGGACTCTCTTGAATGCCATCATTATTTATCTCTGCGCGTTTGAGCTGTGCATTTGTCGATGGGCCTGGGAGTTGAGCTAGTATGGCAGTGGCCTGGGTCCAAAGTAACAGAAGTAGTACAAAAACATTTTTTAGTGTAGGATTTTCCTTGCTCAAGCCTGCCTACTAGAATCGCAGTGCTTGAAAGGAAATGTGAATGAAAAACATAGGAATTGGAAAGTTTCCTATGGTACTACTTTTCATGAATTTGGTGCAAAGGAATGGAGCAAAGAAAAACTGTAGGATTTGTTCCTTTAGTGTCTCCTTGAAAGGAAAACCGTACGAATTCTAATTTCCACTTCTCCTCCTTTTCATATTCCGATTCATCAAGCACAAGACTAAGAGATACTAGCATAATAGCATTATAACCGTACATTTTCTTGTGGTTTGACTTAATCTCACCATGCTTTTTTGCATCCTGTGATCTTCCAATTATTGTGAATCAAACACCGAGATTGGCAGAAATCCTGTGTTTTTAAATTCTCTGTTTTGCAGGTGCATTCCTATCCTATTCCTGTCTATTTCCTATCCTTGCATTGTTAGAATCCTCAAATTCAAACAAGCCCTTACTCAATTACTTCTGTTACAGATATGTGTCAAAGAAAACCTTGTGTGGTTTGTCCTGCTTCTGCGGCGTTGTGTTCCACCCTAGCTCAGCTGCTCCAACAACGGAAGGGTCCAGCAGAGTAGGGATCTGGCCTCCAGACTGTCTTTCGCCGCCTCAGATCTTCTTCCTCGCCGCTGGCAGCCATGAAAACTGCATTACCATCATCAACTGAGTAGATGACCTTGAGGACTACACGGGTCCGCAAGAGAGGTCGCACTCTTCCGTGTCTGCTTATGTTATGCGTCGCTTAATATGATGACATTCTACTGTTGGGGAATGTAGCAGAAATTCAAAATTTTCCTACGCATCACCAAGATCTATCTATGGAGAGACCAGCAACGAGTAGAAAGAGAGTGCATCTACATACCCTTGTAGATCGCTAAGCGGAAGCGTTCAAGTGAACGGGGTTGATGGAGTCGTACTCGTTGTGATTCAGATCACCGATGATCCTAGTGCCGAACGGACGGCACCTCCGCGTTCAACACACGTACAGCTCGACGATGTCTCCCACGCCTTGATCCAGCAAGGAGAGAGGGAGAGGTTGAGGAAGACTCCATCCAGCAGCAGCACAACGGCATGGTGGTGATGGAGGAGCGTGGCAATCCTGTAGGGCTTCGCCAAGCACCTACGGGAGAGGAGGAGGTGTCACGGGAGGGAGGGAGGCGCCAAGGGCTCAGGTATGGATGCCCTCCCTCCCCTCCACTATATATAGGGGCAGGGGAGAGGGGGGAGGCGCAGCCTTGCCCCTTCCTCCAAGGAAGGGGTGCGGCTAAGAAGGGGGGGAGGAGTCCATCCTCCCCAAGGCACCTCAGAGGTGCCTTCCCCCTTTAGGACTCTCCCCTTTTTCCTATATCTTGGCGCATGGGCCTCTAGGGGCTGGTGCCCTTGGCCCATGTAGGCCAAGGCGCACCCCCTACAGCCCATGTGGCCCCCGGGGCAGGTGGCCCCACCCGGTGGGCCCCCGGGACCCTTCCGGTGGTCCCGATACAATACCGATGACCCCGAAACTTGTCCCGATGACCGAAACAGGACTTCCTATATATAAATCTTTACCTCCAGACCATTCCGGAACTCCTCGTGACATCCGGGATCTCATCCGGGACTACGAACAACATTCAGTAACCACATACAAGCTTCCTTTATAACCCTAGCGTCATCGAACCTTAAGTGTGTAGACCCTACGGGTTTGGGAGACATGCAGACATGACCGAGACGTTCTCCGGTCAATAACCAACAGCGGGATCTGGATACCCATGTTGGCTCCCACATGTTCCACGATGATCTCATCGGATGAACCACGATGTCAAGGACTTAATCAATCCCGTATACAATTCCCTTTGTCTAGCGGTATTTTACTTGCCCGAGATTTGATCGTTGGTATACCGATACCTTGTTCAATCTCGTTACCGGCAAGTCTCTTTACTCGTTCCGTAACACATCATCCCGTGATCAACCCCTTGGTCACATTGTGCACATTATGATGATGTCCTACCGAGTGGGCCCAGAGATACCTCTCCGTTTACACGGAGTGACAAATCCCAGTCTCGATCCGCATAAAACAATAGATACTTTCGGAGATACCTGTAGTGCACCTTTATAGTCACCCAGTTACGTTGTGACGTTTGATACACCCAAAGCACTCCTACGGTATCCAGGAGTTACACGCTCTCATGGTCAAAGGAAGAGATACTTGACATTGGCAAAGCTCTAGCAAACGAACTACACGATCTTTGTGCTATGCTTAGGAATGGGTCTTGTCCATCACATCATTATCCTAATGATGTGATCCCGTTATCAACGACATCCAATGTCCATAGTCATGAAATCATGACTATCTGTTGATCACAACGAGCTAGTCAACTAGAGGCTCACTAGGGACATATTGTGGTCTATGTATTCACACGTGTATTACGATTTCCGGATAATACATTTATAGCATGAATAAAAGACTATTATCATGAACAAAGAAATATAATAATAACACTTTTATTATTGCCTCTAGGGCATATTTCCAACAGTCTCCCACTTGCACTAGAGTCAATAATCTAGTTCACATCACCATGTGATTAACACTGACAGGTCACATCACCATGTGACCAACATCCAAAGAGTTTACTAGTGTCACTAAACTAGTTTACATCATCATGTGATCAAGACTCAATGAGATCTGGGGTTTGGTCATGTTCTGCTTGTGAAAGAGGTTTTAGTCAACGGGTCTGAACCTTTCAGATCCGTGTGTGCTTTACAAATCTCTATGTCATCTCCTAGATGTAGCTCCCACATTCTATTTGGAGCTATTCCAAATAACTGTTCTACTTGGAGCTATTCTAAATCGTTGCTCCATTATACGTATCCGGTATCTCTACTCAGAGTTATCCGGATAGGTGTTAAGCTTGCATTGACGTAACCCTTTACGACGAACTCTTTTACCACCTCCATAATCAAGAAAATTCCTTAGTCCACTAGTTACTAAGGATAACTTTGACCGCTGTCCTGTGAGCCATTCTTGGATCACTCTTGTACCCCTTGACTGACTCATGGCAAGGCACACTTCAGGTGCGGTACACAGCATAGCATACTGAAGAGCCTACGTTTTAAGCATAGGGGACGACCTTCGTCCTTTCTCTCTATTCTGCCGTGGTCGAGCTTTAAGTCTTAACTTCGTACCTTACAACTCAGGCAAGAACTCCTTCTTTGACTGGTCCATCTTGAACACCTTCAAGATCATGTCAAGGTATGTGCTCATTTGAAAGTATTATTAAGCATTTTGATCTATCCTTATATATCTTGATGCTCAATGTTCAAGTAGCTTAATCCAGGCTTTCCATTGAAAAACACTTTCAAAATAACCCTATATGCTTTCCAGACATTCTACGTCATTTCTGATCAACAATATGTCAACAACATATACTCATCAGAAATTCTATAGTGCTCCCACTCACTTCTTTGGAAATACAAGTTTCTCATAAACTTTGTACAAACCCAAAATCTTTGATCATCATCAAAGCATACATTCCAACTCCGAGATGCTCACTCCAGTCCTTAGAAGGATTGCTGGAGCTTTGCATACTTATTAGCATCTTTCGGGATTGACAAAACCTTCCGGTTGCATCACATACAACCTTTCCTCATTAAAATCGTCGAGGAAACAATGTTTTGACATCCTATCTGCAAGATTTCATAAATAATGCAGTAATCGCTAATATAATTCCAACAGACTCTTAGCATCGCTACGAGCGAGAAAATCTCATCGTAGTCAACTCCTTGAACTTGTCAGAAAACATCTTAACGACAAGTCGAGCTTTCTTAATGGTGACATTTACCATCATTGTCCGTCTTCCTTTTGAAATCCATCTGTACTCATTAGCCTTATGACCATCGAGCCGTTCTGCCAAAGTCTACACTTTGTTTTCATACATGGATCCCCTCTCTCGGATTTTTTTATGGCCTCAAGCCATTTATCGGAATCCGGGCCCACCATCGCTTCTCCATAGCTCGTAGGTTCATTGTTGTCTAGCAACATGACCTTCAAGACAGGATTACGTACCACTCTGAAGTAGTACGCATCCTTGTCATCCTACGAGGTTTGGGAGTGACTTGATCCGAAGTTTCATGATCAATATCATAAGCTTCCACTTCAATTGGTGTAGGTGCCACAGGAACAACTTCCTGTGCCCTGCCACACACTAGTTGAAGAGACGGTTCAATAACCTCATCAAGTCTCCACCATCCTCCCACTCAACTCTTTCGAGAGAAACTTTTCCTCGAGAAAGGACCTGATTCTAGAAACAATCCCTTATTGCTTTCGGATCTGAGACAAGAGGTATGCCCAACTGTTTTGGGTGTCCTATGAAGATGCATTTTGTCCGCTTTGGGTTCGAGCTTATCAAGCTGAAACTTTTTCACATAAGCGTCGCAGCCCCCAAACCTTTAAGAAATGACAACTTAGGTTTCTCTAAACCATAATTCATACGGTGTCATCTCAACGGAATTACGTGGTGCCCTATTTAAAGTGAATGTGGTTGTCTCTAATGCCTAACCCATGAACGATAGTGGTAATTCGATAAGAGACATCATGGTACGCACCATATCCAATAGGGTGTAACTATGATGTTCGGACACACCATCAAACTATGGTGTTCCAGGCGGTATTTAATTGTGAAACAATTTCCACAATGTCTTAATTGTGTGCCAAAACTTGTAACTCAGATATTCATCTCTATGATCATATCATAGACATTTTATCCTCTTGTCACAATGATCTTCTACTTCACTCTGAAATTACTTGAACCATTCAATAATTCAGACTTGTGTTTCATCAAGTAAATATATTCAACATCTACTCGAATCATCTGTGAAGTAAGAACATAACGATATTCACTGCATGCCTCAGCACTCATTGGACTGCACACATCAAAATGTGTTACTTCGAACGAGTTGCTATCTTGTTCCATCTTACTAAAAACGAGGCTTTTCAGTCATCTTGCCCATGTGGTATGATTTGCATATCTCAAGTGATTCAAAATCAAGTGAGTCCAAACGATCCATTTGCATGGAGTTTCTTCATGCATATATACCAATAGACATGGTTCGCATGTCTCAAACTTTTCAAAAATGAGTGAGTCCAAAGATCCATCAACATGGAGCTTCTTCATGCATTTTATACCATTATGACTTACATGTCAGTGCCACAAGTAAGTGGTACTATCATTACTATCTTATATCTTTTGGCATGAAAATGTGTATCACTACGATCAAGATTCAATAAACCATTCCTTTAGGTGCAAGAGCACTTATTCAGGTTTAATACTAATCTTTGATGGTAGAGGGAGCGTGCGATGTTTGATCACATCAAACTTGGAAACACTTCCAACACATATCGTCAGCTCACCTTTAGCTAGTCTCCGTTTTATTCCGTAGCTTTTATTTCGAGTTACTAACACTTAGCAACCGAACCGGTATCTAATACCCTGGTGCTACTAGGAGTACTAGTAAAGTACACATTAACATAATGTATATCCAATATACTTCTATCGACCTTGCCAGCCTTCTCATCTACCAAGTATCTAGGGTAATTCCGCTCTAGTGACTGTTCCCCTTATTACAGAAGCACTTAGTCTCGGGTTTGGGTTCAACCTTGGGTTTCTTCACTAGAGCAGCAGCTGAATTGCTGTTTCATGAAGTATCCCTTCTTGCCCTTGCCCTTCTTGAAACTAGTGGTTTCACCAACCATCAACAATTGATGCTCCTTCTTGATTTCTACTTTCGCGGTGTCAAAACATCGCGAATATCTCAAGGATCATCATATATGTCCCTGATATATTATAGTTCATCACGAAGCTCTAGCAGCTTGGTGGTAATGACTTCGGAGGAACTATCACTATTTCATCTGGAAGATCAACTCCCACTTGATTTAAGTGATTGTTGTACTCAGACAATCTGAGCGCAAGCTCAACAATTGAGCTTCTCTCCTTAGTTTGCAGGCTAAGAAAATCGTCGGAGGTCTCATACCTCTTGACGTGGGCACAAGCCTGAAATCCCAATTTCAGCCCTCAAAACATCTCATATGTTTCGCGATGTTTCAAAAACATCTTTGGTGCCTCAATTCTAAACCGTTTAACTGAACTATCACGTAGTTATCAAAACGTGTATGTTCGATGTTCGAAACATCCACAAACGACGTTTGGGGTTCAGCACATTGAGCAGTGCATTAAGGACATAAGCTTTCTACTGTCCGCATAATCGCTACTTTCAACTTTCAACTATATTTTCTCTAGGAACATATCTAAACAGTAGAACTATAGCGTGAGCTACGACATAATTTGCAATAGGTCTTTTGACTATGTTCAGGATAATTAAGTTCATCTTATGAACTCCCACTTAGATAGACATCCCTCTGGTCATCTAAGTGATCACATGATCCGAGTCAACTAGGCCGTGTCCGATCATCACGTGAGACGGACTAGTCATCATCGGTGAACATTTTCATGTTGATCGTATCTACTATACGACTCATGCTCGACCTTTCGGTCTCCGTGTTCCGAGGCCATGTCTGCACATGCTAGGCTCGTCAAGTTAACCCTAAGTGTTTTCGCTGTGTAAAACTGTCTTACACCCGTTGTATGTGAACGTAAGAATCCATCACACCCGATCATCACGTGGTGCTTAGAAGCGACGAACTGTAGCAACGGTGCACAGTTAGGGGAGAACACTTCTTGAAATTTTGTAAGGGATCATCTTATTTACTACCGTCGTCCTAAGTAAACAAGATGCATAAACATGATAAACATCACATGCAATCAAATAGTGACATGATATGGCCAATATCATTTTGCTCCTTTTGATCTTCATCTTCGGGGCTCCATGGTCATCATCGTCACCGGCATGACACCATGATCTCCATCATCATGATCTCCATCATCGTGTCTTCATGAAGTTGTCACACCAATGACTACTTCTACTTCTATGGCTAACGCGTTTAGCAATAAAGTAAAGTAATTTACATGGCGTTGTTCAATGACACGCAGGTCATACAATAAATAAAGACAACTCCTATGGCTCCTGCCGGTTGTCATACTCATCGACATGCAAGTCGTGAATCCTATTACAAGAACATGATCAATCTCATACATCACATATTATTCACCACATTCTTGTTGTCCATATCACATCACAAAGCATACCCTGCAAAAACAAGTTAGACGTCCTCTAATTGTTGTTTGCATGTTTTACGTGGATGCTATGGGTTTCTAGCAAGAACGTTTCTTACCTACGCAAAACCACAACGTGATATGCCAATTGCTATTTACCCTTCATAAGGACCCTTTTCATCGAATCCGTTCCGACTAAAGTGGGAGAGACTGGCACCCGCTAGCCACCTTATGCACCAAGTGCATGTCAATCGGTGGAACCTGTCTCACGTAAGAGTACGTGTAAGGTCGGTCCGGGCCGCTTCATCCCACAATACCGTCGAAACAAGATTGGACTAGTAACGGTAAGCATATTGAACAAAATCAACGCCCACAACTACTTTGTGTTCTACTCGTGCAAAGAATCTACGCAATAGACCTAGCTCATGATGCCACTGTTGGGGAATGTAGTAGAAATTCAAAATTTTCCTACGCGTCACCAAGATCTATCTATGGAGAGACCAGCAACGAGTAGAAAGAGAGTGCATCTACATACCCTTGTAGATCGCTAAGCGGAAGCGTTCAAGTGAACGGGGTTGATGGAGTCGTACTCGTCGTGATTCAGATCACCGATGATCCTAGTGCCGAACGGACGGCACCTCCGCGTTCAACACACGTACAGCTCGCTGATGTCTCCCACGCCTTGATCCAGCAAGGAGAGAGGGAGAGGTTGAGGAAGACTCCATCCAGCAGCAGCACAACGGCATGGTGGTGATGGAGGAGCGTGGCAATCCTGCAGGGCTTCGCCAAGCACCTACGGGAGAGGAGGAGGTGTCACGGGAGGGAGGGAGGCGCCAAGGGCTCAGGTATGGATGCCCTCCCTCCCCTCCACTATATATAGGGGCAGGGGAGAGGGGGGAGGCGCAGCCTTGCCCCTTCCTCCAAGGAAGGGGTGCGGCTAAGAAGGGGGGGAGGAGTCCATCCTCCCAAAGGCACCTCGGAGGTGCCTTCCCCCTTTAGGACTCTCCCCTTTTTCCTATATCTTGGCGCATGGGCCTCTAGGGGCTGGTGCCCTTGGCCCATGTAGGCCAAGGCGCACCCCCTACAGCCCATGTGGCCCCCGGGGCAGGTGGCCCCACCCGGTGGGCCCCCGGGACCCTTCCGGTGGTCCCGGTACAATACCGATGACCCCGAAACTTGTCCCGATGGCCGAAACAGGACTTCCTATATATAAATCTTTACCTCCGGACCATTCCGGAACTCCTCGTGACGTCCGGGATCTCATCCGGGACTAAGAACAACATTCGGTAACCACATACAAGCTTCCTTTATAACCCTAGCGTCATCGAACCTTAAGTGTGTAGACCCTACGGGTTCGGGAGACATGCAGACATGACCGAGACGTTCTCCGGTCAATAACCAACAGCGGGATCTGGATACCCATGTTGGCTCCCACATGTTCCACGATGATCTCATCGGATGAACCACGATGTCAAGGACTTAATCAATCCCGTATACAATTCCCTTTGTCTAGCAGTATTTTACTTGCCCGAGATTTGATCGTCGGTATACAGATACCTTGTTCAATCTCGTTACCTGCAAGTCTCTTTACTCGTTCCGTAACACATCATCCCGTTATCAACCCCTTGGTCACATTGTGCACATTATGATGATGTCCTACCGAGTGGGCCCAGAGATACCTCTCCGTTTACACGGAGTGACAAATCCCAGTCTCGATCCGCATAAAACAATAGATACTTTCGGAGATACCTGTAGTGCACCTTTATAGTCACCCAGTTACGTTGTGACGTTTGATACACCCAAGGCACTCCTACGGTATCCAGGAGTTACACGCTCTCATGGTCAAAGGAAGAGATACTTGACATTGGCAAAGCTCTAGCAAACGAACTACACGATCTTTGTGCTATGCTTAGGATTGGGTCTTGTCCATCACATCATTCTCCTAATGATGTGATCCCGTTATCAAAGACATCCAATGTCCATAGTCATGAAATCATGACTATCTGTTGATCACAACGAGCTAGTCAACTAGAGGCTCACTAGGGACATATTGTGGTCTATGTATTCACACGTGTATTACGATTTCCGGATAATACAGTTATAGCATGAATAAAAGACTATTATCATGAACAAAGAAATATAATAATAACACTTTTATTATTGCCTCTAGGGCATATTTCCAACATCTACATTATCGTCGTGTTCACGTATTAGACTCCGAGTCAGGTCCAAACTAATGCTGAAACTTGAGTTTTTAAATGGTTGTGGGGTACATATTGGGGCAACAATCAGTACTATCTGTCTACTATCTGGTTAATCACCGGTGTCTACTATGAGTTTCATGTTGGGTGCAAACAAACATTAAAGGAGCCATTATCTGTATTTTTTAACTAAAGCTATTATCTACCTACTATCATTGGTTTTGGGTCTATCCACAGTTTGCTACCATCACTCTGGATTTGTGCATGCACTCCTTACATAATCTCACTATGTTTTATTCCTATGCATGCCAGTTATTGTACACAATGGAACTGATCATGTAGAGCAAACGATACGAGCCTTGCGTGGCAATAAATTTCATGCAGACGTTGTTCCATGGTGGGCGCAAAGGCAGCCCCCCTCCACCCATTTCGTATCATAATCAAGAGGAAGATAACTGTTCTGAGGGGGATTCAGAAGGAGAAGACCACTCCTATTTACCCCATGAGGTCTTCTCTCTAACTTGGCATGCTGATGTTGGTAATATCATGCATATGGTGGCTTGCATTGCTTACTGTATACATTAAAGATGTCATCTTCTTAGTTTAGACATGCTTTGTGTCAATGCCATGTGTTTAGTTTCTTTATCGTATATGTGAATCATGCAATGCCATCTTATCTAGCCAGGCATCATATATGTGAATTTTGCAATGCCACCCTGGTTAGCCAGTCATCTTATATGTGAATTATATTATGCCATCATTTTTTATTACGTGTTAAATTTGTCAACAATTTTAGTACATTCAATTACTCTTCATGTGCATCAGCCATTCGGCACGGTCATGGAAAAATATGGAGTGGAAACGAGGTCTTTAGAGCAGACAATGCTATCTGACGAAGCGCATGTCTTGCTGGTTACCGATATCTCCTCAGAGGAGGATTCAGAGACAGATGACCAGTCGTATTTCCCCCCCGAGGTGCATGCCCTAACTTGGCTGGGTTATGTTTCTCATATCGTGCGTATGGTATCTTGCATTGCTATGTCATTTGCTTAGTTTAGACATGCTTTTTGTGAATGGCACCTGTTTAGTGTCTAATTACCATATATGTGAATTATGCAATGCCATCTTGTTGCAAGACATTATATATGTGAATTATGCAACGATATCTTGTTGCAAGGCATTATGTATGTGAATTATGCAATGCCATGCTATTTAGGCAAGCGTCATATATGTGAATTATATCATGTCGTCCTTTTTTTGTATTTCTCATTGCTTTTGTCGACAATGTTTGTATATTCAACTGCTCTTCCTGTGCATCAGCCATTTGAATTGGTCATGGAGAAATCTGGAGTGAAAACAAGGTCTTCGGAGCAGACAATGCTACCTACTGAAGCAGATATCTTGCTAGTTACAAATAGCTCTTCAGAGGAGGATTCAGAGGCAGATGACCAGTCCTATTATCCCCCTGAGGTGTATGCTCAAACTTGGCAGGGTTATATTACTCATATAATGCATATGTTGTATTGCAATGCTTAGTTTTTACATCATATACACAATATTGAATGTCATCTCCTTAGTTGACACATCATATATGCGATTACCCTCTGCTCACTTCCTTAGTATATAAATCATATATTTGAATTATGTCATCCCATGATGTTTATATAGACAGCATGTATCTGAATTATGGCATGACAACCCATTTTCTAAAGACATAATATAGTTATATCATCTCATCATGTTTACATTGTCATCATATTTTAAATTATGTCATTCTATCCGTGAATTATATCATGCCATCATGTTTCCATCGACGGCATGTTTGTGATTTATGGCATGCCAACCACTTTAATAGACACATCATATAGTTATATCATGTCATATTGTTTACATAGTCATCATATTTTGAAGTATGTCATTCTATCCTGTTTAGTTAGCTATCATACATGTGAAATTGTGTCATGCTATCATGTTTAATTAGCCATCATATATGTGAAATTATGCCCTTCTAGTCTGTTTGCTTAGACAACATAAATGTGAATTATTTCATGCCCTGTTTTCTTCCCTACTATCCATTGCACATGTCTATCTTACAATGTCTGCACATTCAATTACTTTTCTTGTTTATCAGCCATTTCAATTGGAGGGAGTGATGGCAGTATCTGTGGGAGTAAAAACACGGTCTTCAGAAAAGATCGTGCTACCTGTCGACGTAGATAGAACCACGGTTGTACTTGCCCAAGAACCAGCCCCACCACACATAACCCACACTCATGCAGATTGTACCCCTACCTAGTTGGATAAAGAAGCAGGCACACCCCTTCTAACCCCAACCCCAGCAGATAGACACCCAGTTCCCATTGACACAACACCGTCTCCACCATAGAGCACCCAAACACGAGCAATTAGTAAGGCAACTGCAGTGCCCAAATCACGAGGACCACCACTCTGAACCCGAAGTCAACGCTGAAAGCAGAAGAAGAATTGTTCTCAGGTCAGGTTCCGTAGCTACGGTTCATACTACTTTGCTCTTGCATCACTGTATTTACTGATACCAACTAATTTCAAATTTGAAGGATGCAATTGAAACTCCAATGGCGCAATAGGTATGTTTTAAACCTGTTTCTTCAACGTGTTTGGCTGTTTGCTGTTGTAACTTGCTCTATGTTGATTTCAGTTTCAATTGAATAAACAATTATGTTCTCATGCCATGCACATTACAAGTGTTGTTATTGCTGTGTAGTTTCCCACACTTATATTCTGTCTATGCTACTTTGTCCTAAATAGATATGATTCGAACTGTATCTATCTTGATTTGGCAACATAAACTAGAATGATATAGACCATACAGTGACCATACTACATAGATATATGTTTGTTTCATGCTGTTATCCTGTCCACCTTACTACTGAACTTGTTTACCAAAATGAGTTTCATATACTACATTGTAAACCTGAGATGTGTTGCTTTGTTTCTCTTTTAGAACACAGATAAAATATTGGAGAAGAGTACCCTGTTATGCAATGGTAAAGGAAGTAATGCAGATAAGGTTCTAGATAGTGAGACATCCCTATTGGTCTCCAAGAAAGCTGATAAAAACTATATTGAAGACACTGAGACAACCCCAAAGTCCTGTCTTGATGTAGTGTTCGAGTTACTGGCTACCACTGCTGGCACCAGCTCTTCGAACTCGTTGCCTGAATCAGTTCGGCTTCTTCAGTCTCAACTTCAAGTTTAAAGACATCGATCAGATGTTATGCGATAGGAAGCGGAAGGACTGAGGAAGTCCCTGCAGAATTCAAATGAATACTTTCTTGTGCAATAGCAAGAGCTGGAGGACTTAAGCGCCAAACAAGAGAAAGTTAATAAGCTTGCTAAGCATCTTGCTAGCATTATGGGTACCTAGGATATTGTTTCTTGAGCTCTTCTGAAGTGGTTTCAGTTCTGGACTTGTTTTGCTGCGGCGTTTATATGCTGCTGTTTTCCCTATACTTGCAGTGGTGGCGAACTTTGATGCCCAGTGGATGTAATAGGTGTAATAGCCGTGATAGCCTAGTGTAAGTTGCTTGCTTATTTATTTCCTTGTGGTCTTGTTTATTTGTTTGCTTGTAGTCAGTGCAGTTCTTTTTCTGCGGTTTGCTAGTGGCTGCAATAACCTATTTTTTAAAACTAGGACACAATAACCATGGGCTAATATTTACTGTAGTGACATTGGGCCTCCTATGGGCTGTAGAAACAGTGGGCCTTCTACGGGCCGTAGAAACAGTGGGCCTTCTACGGGCCGTAGAAACAATGGGACTTCTACGGGCCGTATCATCAATGGGCCTTATACGGGCCGAATGATTGATTGGCCAAACATGGGCCAAACAGACCGCATTCTAGCCGTAAACGGGCTAGAGTTGGAATCGTCCGTTCATGGGCCGACCATAACGGGCCATCGTTAATAGGCTGTATTTGATGACTCTATGAAATCGGCCCAACGTATTAACGGACCATAAATGGGCCGACTGTAACCACGGGCTGAATTTGGCCCACAAGCAGAAAAATAACAGTAAGGGGACGTAAGTAAATGAATGCTGGAAATGAGCCCAAGAATAAATGGGCTCTAAGAAGGCCGAAAGATAACATGGGCTGGAAATGGCCCAACGGAATAACGGGCCGTTAATGGGTATAAAGTGATACACTGTTCTTTATGGGCCAGTTTCACCATGGGCCGTTAATGGGTGTAAAGTGATACACTGTTCATTACGGGCCAGTTTCACCACGGGCCGTTAACAGGCCAAGAGTTACATAGGGCCTCATATGGGCCGAAAGACGTCATGGGCCATACATGGGCCAGAAGTGAAAACGGGATGGAATCATATTGGATGGCCCAGATGACGCTATTGGGCCTAATTCGAATAGGGCATAAAGGGCCTCGGGTTAGCGGGCTGTAAATGGGCTATATGCGAACAGGCCGTTAACAGGCTTTCCATGGGCCGGCCCGCCACCTTTTGACCAAGTCAAACGGGCCGGCCTTTTCACAAGAGTAGGCCTCTATTGGGTCGTGCCACGTGTCGACGTATCATAGGCGCCTTCTGTCCAATGAGTGGATGGCATCTGTCCCAGCGATGAGCCGACACATGTTTCCTCTAGCCAACGATGATTTTACACGTGGAAAATCCCCATTGGTCGGGGCTGTTAACGGGTTATCGGATCCAAAACCCGACCCAATAGCTTAACGGCGTTCTGTTACGGTGGATGCCATGTGTCGGTCACTCTTGACGAAAGCACTTCTGTGATGCGCGATTTATCGTCATGGAAGTGGACACTTTCGTGATGATAATTTTGGTAATGTCATGTAACACTTCTACGACAGCACATGTATGACTATCTTGATTCTGTCATAAAATTGTCATGGATGTACATGCATGACAGAAAACGCGACCTACTGTGACAAACACATATCATCACGGAAGTGTTTTTTTTGTAGTGTTTGCAGTAGAAGCACTTAGTTTCCGGCTTAGGTCCAACTTTGGGCTTCTTTACGGGAGTGGCAACTTGCTTGTCGTTCTTATTAAAGTTCCCTTTCTTTCACTTGTCCTTTTTCTTGAAACTAGTGGTCTTGTTTAACCATCAACACTTGGTGCTCTTTCTTGATTTAGACCTTCGTCGATTTCGGCATCGTGAAGAGCTCGGGAACCGTTTTCGTCATCCTTTGCATATTATAGTTCATCACTATGTTCTAGTAGCTTAGTGATAGTGACTAGAGAACTCTATCAATCACTATCTTATTTGGAAGATTAACTCCCACTTGATTCAAGCGATTGTAGTACCCAGACATTCTGAGCACATGCTCACTGGCTGAGCTATTCTCCTCCATCTTGTAGGCAAATTAGAGGTCTCATACATCTCGAGACGGGCATGAGTCTAAAATACCAATTTCAGCTCTTGGAACATCTCATATGCTGCATGGCTTTCAAAACCTTTTTGAAGTCCTGGTTCTAAGCCGTAAAGCATGGCGCACTAAACTTTTAAGTAGTCATCATATCAAGCTTACCAAACGTTCATAACGTCCACACCTTCTCCTGCAATAGGTTTGTCACCTATCGGTGCATCAAAGACATAATTCTTCTATGCAACAATGAGGATAATCCTCAGATCACGGACCCAGTCCGCATCATTGCTACTATCATCTTTCAACTTAGTTTTCTCTCGGAACATATCAAAAATAGGGGTGCTATATCGCGAGCTATTGATCTACAACATAGATATGCAAAACTATTAAGACTAAGTTCATGATAAATTAAGTTCAACTAATCAAACTACTAATGAACTCCCACTTAAATAAACATCCCTCAAGATATCTAAGTGATACATGATCCGAATCAACTAAACCATGTCCGATCATCACGTGAGATGGGTTAGTCATCAATGGTGAACATCTCTATGTTGATCATATCTACTATATGACTCACGTTCGACCTTTTGGTCTCCAGTGTTCCGTGACCATGTATGTACATGCTAGGCTCGTCAAGTTTCACCCAAGTATTCTGCGAGTGCGAAACTGTCTTACACCCGTTGTATGTGAATGTAGAGTCTGTCACACCTGATCATCACATGGTGCTTCGGAACGATGAACTTTGGCAATGGTGTGATACATCTCCAATGTATCTATAATTTTTGATTGTTCCATGCTATTATATTATATGTTTTGGATGTTTAATGGGCTTTAATATGCTCTTTTATGTTATTTTTGGGACTAACCTATTAACCGAGGCCCATTGCCAGCTTCTGTTTTTCTTGCCTATTTTAGAGTTTTGCAGAAAAGGAATACCAAACGGAGTCCAAACGGAATGAAACCTTCGCGATGATCTTTCTTGGACCGAAATCAAACCAGAAGACTTGGAGTTGAAGTCAGAGACGCAACGAGGCGTCCATGAGGCAGGAGGGTGCGCCCAGGGGGTAGGCATGCCCGCCACCCTTGTGGGCCCCTCGTAGCTCCACCGGCGTACTTCTTTCGCCTATATATACTCTTATACCCTAAAAACATCAGGGGGAGCCACGAAACCACTTTTCCACCGCGGCAACCTTCTGTACCCGTGAGATCCTATCTTTGGGCCTTTTCCGGCAATCTGCCGGAGGGGGAATCGATCATGGAGGGCTTCTACATCAACAACGTTGCCTCTCCAATGAAGCGTGAGTAGTTTACGATAGACCTTCAGGTCCATAGTTATTAGCTAGATGGCTTCTTCTCTCTCTTTGATTATCAATACAAAGTTTTCCTCGATGTTCTTGGAGATCTATTCGATGTAATACTCTTTTGCGGTGTGTTTGCCGAGATCCGATGAATTGTGGATTTATGAATAAGATTATCTATGAATATTATTTGGTTCTTCTCTGAATTCTTATATGCATGATTTGATATCTTTGCAAGTCTCTTCGAATTATCGGTTTAGTTTGGCCTACTAGATTGATCTTTATTGCCATGGGAGAAGTGCTTAGCTTTGGGTTCAATCTTGCGGTGTCCTTTCCCAGTGACAGTAGGGGCAGCAAGGCACGTATTGTATTGTTGAGATAGAGGATAAAAAGATGGTTTTTATATCATATTGCTTGAGTTTATCCCTCTACATCATGTCATCTTGCTTAATACGTTACTCTGTTATTATGAACTTAATACTCTAGATGCATGTTGGATAGCGGTCGATGTGTGGAGTAATAGTAGTAGATGCAGAATCATTTCGGTCTACTTGACATGGATGTGATGCCTATGTTCATGATCATTGCCTTAGATGTCTTCATAATTATGCGCTTTTTTATCAATTGCTCGGCAGTAACTTGTTCAACCACCATAATTATGCTATCTCGAAAGAAGCCACTAGTGAAACCTATGGCCCCCGGGTCTCTTTTCCATTATATTGCATCTCTTTTCAATATTGTGAATCTCGTTTACTATTTTTGCAATCTTTACTTTCCAATCTATGCAACAAAAATAACAAAATATTTACTTTATTATCTATATTAGATCTCACTTTTGCGAGTGACCGTGAAGGGATTGGCAACCACTTTATCATGTTGGTTGCAAGGTTCTTGATTGTTTGTGTAGGTATTCGGTGACTTGTGCGTCGTCTTCTACTGGATTGATACCTTGGTTCTCAAAACTGATGGAAATACTTATGCTACTTTTCTGCATCACCCTTTCCTCTTCAAGGGAAAACCAATGCAAGCTCAAGAGGTAGCATGGTGCATACTCAGGGAGAACACTTTTATCTTGATATTAAGTGAAGGGATCATCTTATAATGCTACCGTCGTTCTAAGCAAAATAAGATGCATAAAGGATAAACATCACATGCAATCATAATATGTGACTTGATATTGCCATCATCATCTTGTGCTTTTGATCTCCATCTCCAAAGCATCATCATGATCTCCATCGTCACCGGCTCGGCACCTTGATCTCCATCATTGTGTTGGGGTCGTCTCACCAACTATTGCTTCTACAATTATTGGTAAGGATTAGCGATAAAGTAAAGCAATTACATGGCGTTTGCACTTCATACAATAAAGAGACAACCCTAAGGCTCCTGGCGGTTGTCGATATTACGAAACATGATCATCTCATACATTAACATATATCACATCAAGTCTTTGACCATATCACATGACAACATGCCCTGCAAAAACAAGTTAGACATCCTCTACTTTGTTGTTGCAAGTTTTACGTGGCTGCTACAGGCTTCTAGCAAGATCGTTCTTACCTACGCAAAAACCACAATGGTGATTCATCAAGTTTGTTGTTTTAACCTTCTTCAAGGACCGGCCATAGTCAAAGTCGATTCAACTAAAGTAGGAGAAACAGACACCCGCCAGCCACCTTTATGCAAAACTAGTTGCATATCAGTCGGTTGAACCGGTCTCATGTGCGTGGACATGTAAGGTTTGTCCGGGCTGCTTCATCCCACAATACCACCGAATCAAAATAAGACGTTGGTGGTAAGCAGTATGACTATCACCGCCCACAACTCTTTGTGTTTTACTCGTGCATATCATCTACGCATAGACCTGGCTCTCATACCACCGTTGGTAAACGTTGAATGGGAAACAAAAAAAATTCTACACACAAGCAAGATCTATCCATGGAGATGCATAGCAACGAGGGGGAGAGTGTATCGATGTGCCCTCATAGACCATAAGCGGAAGCGTTTAGTAACGAGGTTGATGTAGTCGAACTTCTTTGCGCTCCAACCGGTCAAGTACCGAACGTACGACACCTCCGCTTTCAGCACACATTCAGCTCGGTGACGTCCATGCCTTCTTGATCCAGCAAGACGAAGAGGTAGTGGATGAGTTCCAGCAGCACGACGGCGTGGTGATGGTGATGGTGATTCTATCTTCGCAGGGCTTCGCCTAAGCACTACGAAAAAATGACTGAGGGTATAAACGATGGAGGGGGGCGCCGCACACAACTAAGAGGTTGTCGTGGTTTTGTGTGGCGCCCCCATCCCACATATATATAGGTGGGCGAGAGGGTAGAGGCCAAGGCCCCCCCCCCTAAGTAGGGCTGAATCCTACTTGGGGACTTCCCCAAGCTGCGCCCCCTTCCTTATTTGAGTGTGGGAGGAAGGCAGGTGGAGGAGGCACCCCCTTTTCTTTCTCTCATGAGGAGGGAAAGGCGGGAGGGGCCACCCCTCCCCTTTCCTTCCCCTAGGTCCGGCCAGCCAAGGAGAGGGGCGCACCAGCCCCCTAGTGGGATGGTCTGTCCCCTCCTTTGTCTCATTTGGCCCATATAGTTACCCGGGGTGTCCACAACCCCTTCCCGTGACCCGATAACTACCCGGTGCACTCCGAAACTCTTACGGTGTCCGAATACTATCGTCCTATATATCAATATTTACCTCCGGACCATTACGGAGCTCCTCGTCATGTCCATTAAGCGTGCGGACCCTACGGGTTCGAGAACTATGTAGACATGACCGAGACACCTCTCCGGTCAATAACCAATAGCGGAACCTAGATGCCCGTATTGGCTCCTACATATTCTACGAAGATCTTTATCGGTCAAACCTTATGACAACATATGTAATTCCCTTTGTCCATCGCTATGTTACTTGCCCGAGATTCAATCGTTGGTATCTTCATACCTTGTTTAATCTCGTTAATGACAAGTCTCTTTACTCGTTCCATAATACATCATCTTGCAATTAACTCCTTAGTCACTATGCTTGCAAGGCTTCTTATGATGTGTATTACTGAGAGGGCCCAAAGATACCTCTACTATACTCGGAGTGACAAATCCTAATCTTGATCTATGCCAACTCAACAAACACCTTCGGAGATACCTGTAGAGCATCTTTATGATCACCCAGTTACATTTTGACGTTTGATAGCACACACGGTATTGCTCCAATATCCGGGAGTTGCATAATCTCATAGTCGAAGGAATATTTATTTGACATTAAGAAAGCAATAGCAATAAACTGAACGATCAATATGCTAAGCTAAAGGATGGGTCTTGTCCATCACATTACTCTCCTAATGATGTGATCCCATTATCACATGACAACTCATGTCTATGGTTAGGAAACCTTAACCATCTTTTGATCAACGAGCTATTCTAGTAGAGGCTCACTAGGGACACAGTATTTGTTTGTGTATCCACACATGTATTTAAGTTTCCGGTCAATAGAAGCATGAATAATAAACCTTTATCATAATTAAGGAAATATAATAATAACCATTTTATTATTGCCTCTAGGGCATATTTCCATCATTGACACCTTCTGGTGATTTATTTCTTCTCCATTTTCCTTTCTTTCCCTTCTCCCACGTGATATCTTCCCTTTTTAGCCAGTTTCCTATGGAGAAATATCAATGAGAGGATTTGTGGAATCCTTTGCATTCATTAGTCACTTGTGGCAATACCGGAGCGAATATCTCTATTTTATTGAAATATGTTGGTTTAAACAAGGTTGAAATGAGTGTAAAAATATCACTCATCAACTCCCCAAGCTTAAAGTTGATCATCCTCGAGCAACATGGAGATAAATTGGTAGCATAAGGAACTCAGTTGTTTAAACCAAAATAATGAGAAGTTTTGGTTCACTTACGATCGGTATGCGTAGATAGGCCTCCGCTTCTTGACCTGAGAACTTATCATAGATATAGTGGGGGCATGGTTATAGTGCAAGTGTCAGTGAAGCAAAGATAATCAACACAAAGTTTCTGATCTACTAGATCAAACAACTTTGCAACACTTCATTTCATTTAATCTAGATAACACTTGCTTGTTGGGAATGCATGGAAGAGTTTCTTAGTATAATGCCATGAAAACATAAGTTAGGCAATAGAGAGCATGTAGTGAAACATGATGCTCAAGTGCTCTTGAACACACCCACAATTTTATCCTCTTGTAGGCTCTTAAACACTTTGTTTCGATCATTTTTTGTTGGAACTTTGATTGTAACGTGAAGGA
Organism: Triticum dicoccoides; assembly: GCF_002162155.2. Lineage (NCBI taxonomy): Eukaryota > Viridiplantae > Streptophyta > Magnoliopsida > Poales > Poaceae > Triticum > Triticum dicoccoides. The sequence continues at coordinate 218,748,735 of NC_041385.1, forward strand.
GATTATGCGAAATAAGTGATCATGCATAGGTTTTCGCTGTGGCTTAATGTTTGGGAACTATGGACCCTTAGTAATAATGTCTCTTTTGATCTCTTTTGATCAGTCCCCTTTACTTACCACATACACACCTATTCAAGACAAAGCCGAATAATATTCGTTTGTAGTGTTGCTGCTATGTACGGTAACAAACTCATAGCCAAAATCCTAGCTATTGCTCTTGGTGGATCTTTCATTAGCCAGCGGTGTCCTGAGCACAACATCAAGAAGGGTGATTGTAAGCGCATCTAGTTCCACCCCTTGTTGGTTTTGGAGTATTGAAGGCAAATTTGGTTGGACTAACGTGTTTTGGAGATTCACATGAGAACATAGGTAGAAGTCCCTATTGATTCGGTTTGCCCATCGAAGATGACCCCTAAAAATGTATGAAGATATTGAAGACAAAGGTAGTTCACAAAGACATTCATGTTCAAGATAATGGCTCATGAAGACATTCTTTGAAGACAATGAAGCACGAAGACATAGTATTTTGGTAGTTTCATTCTCTTATTTCTTGAGTCATAGGAACCATCGAACTGTCAAGTGGGATCGACGTAAACGAAGTCAGAAACTGACGTGATGCTCAATCTAAAATCCTATGTCTTCGAGCAAAGACAAATGAGAGAAAATCTCTTCTAGAGTTGGTTGATTCGGCTTTGCTTGGGGCCCAAGTAAATTTGCCGCGTGGGTTTGGATCCGGCCATTGGACACGTGTCAGTTTTCCAATGACCCAAGGTCATTTCGGACAAATCTTGTCGGGTTGCTCCCTGGACTATAAATAGCCAAACACCTCCACCATAAGTTGGTGGCTGCTCCGAGTTAAGTGCACGACTTTTGTCGTTTGAGAGCATCCCACCTCCGAAGCCTTTGTGAGAGAAATCCTATGAGGATAAACCCAACACTCCCAGAGCCCAAAGTGATTGGGCATCACTGAAGACATTCTGTTCTGAGTGAACTGAAGACTTATTACACTTGAAGATTGTGATCTTCCATTCGGTTAAGCTCGTGTTTTGAGCATCCAAGAGCCATTGTGGATTGCCGGTGAACAAAGTCTATGAAGGTTTGGAAGTCTACCTTGAAGACTTACTTGAGTGATTGGGTGAGGTCTAAGTGACCTTAGATCAAGGGTAATAAGGTGAAGACAAGGTCTTTTGAGTTCAATCTCAGCCTCCCTAACCAAACGTACATCTGTCACAACAGTTGGAACTGATCAAACAAATCATTGTCTTCCCCGAGCTACTAGTTCCATCCTTTCTCTCTTTTACTTACCGCATCACACTGTGAATACTTTGCTTGCTTGCCTGTGTTTGAAGATATACCCTGAAGCCATTCATCTGTTTGCTCATTTGTCTTCATGCTTCTTGGTTTTTATCTTCAATGCATGCATGCATGTATGATGTCTATACCTGCTATGTCTACTCGTCTTAATCACTGTTGCTATTAGATTCTGTATTGCTTCCTCTACCTTCAAAGACATTTCTTTTTGGAGCCTTTCATAAAAAATCGCCTATTCAACCCCCCTATAGTCGATAACTAGCACTTTCTGTGAGGAAGCCACATTTACACACGTAAACGCACATATAGTAGCAAAGTCCATGGCACCAACCGGAGGCTGTAAGACCATGTTGAGATACACAACATAGATTTTTGGCATAATCTCACGCACCTTTCAACTAAGTTCCTCTAGACAATTTAATCCACAAGTGCTATTAGGTCTATTAAAACTAACAACATGGGGTTGAGCAAGTTAATCATCACTTCCATTATAATTTCTCAACTCCAAGTCGTGAAAGACTTTCTCTTGTGCAAAGTTATACTTTCTTAATTTGATTTTAAAAATGTTCCCACAATAATCTTATTTGTCTAAACTAAAGAAAACAAATAATATAAAATTATTTCAGCTGCTAGAGCAAAACCTTTGTATCAACTATTAAGACTCAATCCCATCCACACATATCACACATACAACTACTACATCTACTCTAAGTATCCAAGTGAAAAACACGAGGGTCGTAGGACATACCTTCATGGTTGCGAATTTACACACTTCTCTTCCTTACTCTTGCATCCCCCGTTGTCTTTTCATAGATCAACTCCTTTGAAAACAGAATGCAAATGAACTCAAAAGGGCTTAATACTAACAAGAGCAAAGCAAAACTTATTCTATTTTTTGTTTTGGATTTTTGAAAACTAACTTGCAACAAAAAAATTGCAAAGGTAAAAGAAAATAAAAAGCACACACAATTGTTTCGAAGATCCTAGAGCTTAAGTACAACCTCATTACAATTTATTCAAATACTGCCACATCTTGATGTAGAAGTGGCGATAACCTCCCCCAAGCTTAGGCTTTTGCAAGCCCAAACCGGCAAAATCATTGGGCAGTTGGTCAGGTGCCCACTCCTGGCTCCAGTTGGAGAAGTTCATGTTCATGTAGGTGGACGTGTTCCTCAGGGACGACGCGAGGTTGCTCATATCATCTGTAGAGCCCTGGAGGCTGCTGAGTGCTACTTGTGAGCTATGTTGGGATTTCCCCGAATAGGAGGGGATGATGCAGTACCGTAGAGATAAGTATTTCTGTCAGTTAAAAACTAAGGTTATCAATCCAGTAGGAGAACCAAGCAACACCTCGTTAGTAGCACCTGCACACAAACAACAAATCCTTGCAACCCAACACGAACAAGGGGTTGTCAATCCCTTGACGGTTACAAGCAAGATTATATTGTTGGTGTTTGATAGATAGATTGGACAAACATACAAAATAAAATAAATAAAGAAACAAAACACAACAAGGTATTTTTTTATACATGACAAAAGATAGACCCCGGGGCCATAGTTTTCACTAGAGGCTTCTCTCGTGAAAATATCATACGGTGGGTAGACAAATTACTGTTGGGGAATTGATATAAAAGAAAATATTCATGACGATATCCAAGGCAATGATCATATATATATGCATCACGTCCGAGACAAGTAGACCAAAATGATTCTGCATCTACTACTATTACTCCACACATCTACCACTATCCAACATGCATCTAGAGTACAAGTTCATAAAGAACAGAGTAACGTCTAGATGATGTGATGTAGACAAGATAAACACACGTATGAATAAACCCCACCTTTTTACCCTTAATAGCAATGATACATGCGTGTCATGTCCCCTTCTGTCACTAGGATTGAGCATCGCAAGATCGAACCCATTACAAAGCACCTCTTCCCATTGCAAGAGAAATCAATCTAGTTGGCAAAACCAAATCAATAGATCGGAGAAGAAATATAAAGCTATGACAATCATGCATATAAGAGTCCAGAGAAAACTCAAATAATTTTCATGGATAATCTGATCATAAACTCAGAATTTATCAGACCCCAACAAACACACCACAAAAAAGAATTACATCGGATAGAACTCCAAGAACATCAAGGAGAATATTGTACTGAAGAACATCGAGAGAGAAGAAGCCATCTAGCTACTAACTATGGACCCGTAGGTTTGTGGTAAACTGCTCATGCATCATCAGAAGGGCAACAAGGTTGATGTAGAGCCCGTCCATGATTGATTCCCCCTCCGGTGGAGTATCAGAAAAGGTCCCCAGACGGGATCTCTCGAGAACAGAGGCTTGCGGCAGCGAAAAAAATTATTTCGTGGACTCGCATGTTGGTTTCCTGATTTTAGAGAATTTATAGAGGCGGAGTTATGTCAAACGGAGCCACGTGGGCCCCACAAGCCACCGGGTGTTCCCTGGTGCCTTGTGGGCCACTGCTCCATCTTCTCGTCCCCTCCCAAAGCTTTCAGGGTCTCTTATGTATAGAAAAAAATCTCCAAAATGTTTCGTGGCATTTGGACAGTCAAAAAATATAGATACGTTGGAGACGTATCAAGCATCCCCAAGCTTAATTTCTGCTTGTTCTCGAGTAGGTAAATGATAAAAAAGAATTTTTGATGTGGAATGCTACCTATCATATTCATCATATAATCCTTTCTTTTGTAGCATGGACGTTTGGACTTGAATGATTCAGTCAATAGTGGATAATTTGACAGGAAGACATCAATACTCAAGCATACTAACAAGCAACCATGTCTTTCAAAATCTCAATGATAAAGAAATTTATCCCTAGCCCATTATGCTCAATCATTGATCCATTCATGAAACACACTCAACATTAGCTACATCCAATGCACAAGTATGACAATAGTGTTTCCTAGATGGTGCTTTATAAGAGAAGATAGCGACTCAAAATAAAAATAAAAATTGCCTACAAGTAAATAGATAGGCCCTTCGCAGAGGGAAGCAGCGATTTGCAGAGGTGCCAGAGTTCAAAGCTTAAATTGAGAGATAAAATTATTTTGGGAGGCATGCTTTTCCTGTCTATGCTACCACCGAAAGTTCCCAATATCTTCCATGCTAGAAAAATTATGGGCGGTTCCCAAATAGAAAATAAAGTTGATTTCCTTTTCACCATCCTTTCACAATCCATGGCTAGCCATTTCCACGGGTGCCTTCCGTACCAACACTTTCACATGAATTTATTATTATCATCATATTTAAAAAAATCATTTCGGGACTGGGCATCCCTATTACCCGCCACACTCTCGTGCAATGACAAATGAATAAACACTCATCATGAGAATAACCCGCCTAGCATGGAAAACATTGGCCACCCCCTGCCGCCACATGAGCGGTATGGCAACACAAAAACAGAAATTTATTTTGAATAATTAGAGTTGGCACATGCAAATTTACTTGGAACGGTATTGAGATACCGCATATAGGTAGGTATGGTGGACTCATTTGGAACGACTTTGCATTTAAGGAGTTGGATGCACAAGCAGCATTCCCGTTTAGTACAAATGAAGGCTGGCAAAAAGATTGGGAAGCGACCAACCAAAAAACGAAAATGGACATAAACATGCATTGAACATAACTAACACTGAATAATGCACCATAAGTACGATATAACTTTGTTGCATAACTATTGACTTACGTGCTTGCATAGTGAATCACAAACCCTAACACCAATATTCTTACTAAACCACAATTACTCACTAACATGACTCACATATTATCATCTCCATATCGCAATACTATTGCAAGGAATCAAACTTATCATATCCAATGATCTTTCATGAAAGCTTTTACTATGTCCCTCTTGAATATTCATCACTTTGGGACCAAATTCATATCTTGTGCAAATTACCATTACTATTGTCAACTCCAAAAAAGATTTAAGTGAAGCACGAGAGTGCAAAAATATAATCAACTCTTAAAATAATATATGTGAAGAATGAGAGTGCATTTCTTTAAAATATAATCATATCAACTCTCAAAATAATATAAGTGAAGCATGAGAGTGCATTTCTTTGAAATGTAATCACCACCGTGCTCAAAAAGATTTCAGTGAAGTACTAGAGCAACAACCTAGCTCAAAAAGATATAAGTGAAGCACTTAGAGCAAATCATGATAAACGTGTGACTCTCTGAATAGGTATGTTCAGCAAAGATGATTGGGACAAACTAAAAAGCAAACAAAGAAAGGCTCATATAATACACGACGCTCCAAGCAAAACTCATGATATGTGACGAATAAAAATATAGCTACAAGTAAAATTACTGATGGTTGTTAGAAAAAAGAGGGGATGCCTTCCAGGGCATCCCCAAGCTTAGTTGCTTGGGAGTCCTTGAATATTACCTTGGGGTGCCTCAGGCATCCCCAATCTTAGGATCTTGCCACTCCTTATTCCTTCATCCATCGTGATCTCACCCAAAACTTAAAAACTTCAATCACATAGAACTTAACAAAACCTTTGTGAGTTCCGTTAGTATAAGAACACAAATCACTACTTTTAGTACCATTGCAAACCCATTCATATTTTGTTATTGCATTATACCTATTGTATTCTAACTTTACCGTGGCTTATACCCCCCGATACAATCCATAGATTCATCCAAAAAAAGAACAATGCAACGAACACAGAATCTGTCAAAAATAGAACAGTCTGTACAAACATGAATTATGCTCATACTTCTGTAACTCTAAAAATTCTGAAAAATTAGGACAACATGGGAAATTTTTATTTCAATTATGTGAAAAAATAAGAGCAAAAACACGTTTATGTGAATTTAAAAAAATTCCAGAACTGGGCACAAAAGTTTCTGTTTTTCACAGAATCAAGTCAACTGTCAACCAAACCATCCTAAAGGCTTTACTTGGCACAGACACTAATTAAAACATAAAAAACACAATCATAACAGTAGCATAATTGTGTGAACACAAGAAAACACAAAAATAAACAAGAAAAATAAGATAACTATTGTGTTGCCTCCCAACTATCATTATTGTTTTACGCCCCTAGCTAGGCATAATGCAAAGTTTCAAGTATTCTTATCCTTGGTTTTAATAACCTTTGTAGGAGTTTTCTCAAATCTATGAGGTTCTTTACATTTTCCAATATTCTCAGAGAATGAAGCAATTTTAATATCTAAAATATCTAACTACTTATTGCAACAGGTAATCAAAGTATCAGTGCGATTGAGGTTTCCACTAATATTTTTGAGAGGCTCATTGGATTTTTGTAATTCAACCAAATTTGTATGCATCTCACCCAGGTTGTCCATTATTTGAATTCCCTATTGAAAAAGAGCATATCCCTTTTGTGGTGGTGGAATCCCCAATATATTCTCTATTATTTCATAAGTAGTGTTGGCATTACAATCAATAAAATTACCATTTGCGGCAAAATCCAAGAGTTGTCTATGGGGCATGGTTAATCCAAGCATCTTTCATATTTTCCCCTTGTTTCTGCTTGAAGTATAGACCTTCAAAATCTGGTGAGAAAGGAGGAACAATTATGCAAGTCATACTAAAAAAGCAAATAAACAAGCAAAAGGCAAACATAATTTTTCTGTATTTTTGTAAAAATAATAATTAGAAGTGGTGGAGATGAAAACGAGAGGCAAACGACATATAATGTAAATGCAAGGAGATGAAAGTTTATGCGTAGGTACTTGAAAGGTGTTGATGATGTCTCCCAGGCAACAGCACCAGAAATTCTTCCTGCTACTTGTGAACTGCGTTGGGATTTCCCCGAAGAGGAGGGGATGATGCAGTACAGTAGAGATAAGTATTTCCCTCAGTTAACAACCAAGGTTATCAATCGAGTTGGAGAACCAAGCAATACCTTGTTAACAACACCTGTACACAAACAACAAATCCTTGCAAACCAACACAAACAAGGGGTTGGCAATCCCTTGACGGTTATGAGCAAGATTAAATTGTTTGGTGTTTGGTAGATAGATCGGACAAAAATACAAAATAAAATAAAGAAAGAAAAAATGCAGCAAGGTATTTGTAGTATTGTTATATATGATAAAAGATAGACCCCGGGCCCATAGTTTTCACTAGAGGCTTCTCCCGAGAAAATAACATACGGTGGGTAGACAAATTACTGTTTGGCAATTGATAGAAAGAAAATAATCACGACGATATCGAAGGCAATGATCATGTATATAAGCATCATGTCCGAGACAAGTAGACCAAAACGATTCTACGTCTACTATTATTACCCCACACATTGGTCATTATCCAACATGCATCTAGAATATTAAGTTCATAAAGAACGGAGTAACACTTTAAGTAAGATGACATGATGTAGAGAAGATAAAACTCATGTATGAATAAACCCCATCTTTTTACCCTTAATAGTAACGATACATGCGTGTCATGTCCCCTTCTGTCACTAGGATTGAGCACCGCAAGAACGAACCCATTAGAAAGCACTAATAACACACAAGTATAGGGGATCGCAACAGTTTTCGCGGGTAGAGTATTCAACCCAAATTTATAGATTCAACACACGGGGAGCCAAAGAATAGTTGCAAGTATTAGCATCTGAGTTGTCAATTCAACCACACATGTAGATTAAATATCTGCAGCAAGATAATCGATAGCATAGTAATATGATATTATTGATAGCAGTGGTAAAAGTAATAGTAACAGTAACAATGATAGCAATGATTTTGTAGTAGTTGTGACAGCAACAATAACAATAGTAACTTAGCAAAAGCAATATGTGAAAACCTCATAGGCATTGGATCGGTGAATTCGTTGGATGATATTCATCATATAATAGTCATAACCTAGGGTGATACAAAACTAGCTCCAGTTCATAAATATAATGTAGGAATATATTCCGCAAATAGTCATACATGCTTATGAAAAGAACTTGTATGACATCTTTTGTCCTACCCTCCCGTGGCAGCGGGGTACATAAGGAAACTAAGGGATATTAAGCCTCCTTTTAATAGAGATCTGGAACAAAACATTAACACATAGTGAATACATTAACTCCTCAAACTACGGTCATCACCGGAAAGTATCACGAATACTGTCACTCCGGGGTTTGCGAATCATCGCACGTAGCAGGTGAATATGACTTGCAAGATCAGATCTAGAACATAGATATAATGGTGAAAACATAAATGGTTCAGATATGAAATCATGGCACCCGGGCCCAAAGTGATAAGCATTAAGCATGGAAAAGTCATAGCAACATCAATCTCAGAAAATAATGGATACTAGGGATCAAGCCCTAACAAAACTAACTCGATTACATGGTGAATCTCATCCAACTCCCTCACCAACCAGCGAGCCTACAGAAGAATTACCCACTCCCAGTGGGGAGCATCATGGAATTGGCGATGGAGAATGATTGGTGATGATGAAGATCGAAGACCCCCCTCTCCGGAGCCCCAAACAGACTCCAGATTTGGCCTCCCGGTGAATTACAGGAGGCGACAACGGCTCCATCTCGTGAAACGCGATAATTCTTTCTCCCTGATTTTTCTCTCCAAAAATAGGATTTTATAGAGTTGGAATCAGGGTCCGCGGGGCCACTAGGTGGGCACAACCCACCTAGGTGCACCTGGAGGGGGATGCGCCCTGGTGGGTTGTGCTCACCCAGGGCCCCTCCCTCCGGTGGTTCTTGGCTCCAGTATTTTTCTTTTAGTGTATAAAAATTCTTCAAAAAGTTTCGTTCCATTCATAGAACTTTTATTTCTGCACAAAAAAAACACCATGGTAGTTCTGTTGAAAACAACGTCAGTCCGGGTTAGTTTCATTCAAATCATGCAAATTAGAGTCCAAAACAAGAGTAAAAGCGTTAGGAAAAGTAGATACATCAGAGACGTATCAACTCCCTCAAGCCTAAACCTTTGCTTGTCCTCAAGCAATTCAGTTGATAAACTAAAAGTGAAAAATAAAAACTTTCACGAACTCTTTTGCTCTTGTTTACATAAATAAGCTTAAGTGGCACCCAGGTTTTCAGCAAAGATTATGATTAACCATGTCGACAGTAACTCTTATAAATTACCTTGACTCATATCGATGGCATAATCAACTAGCGAGCAATAATAAGATATCTTAAATGACAACACTTTGTCAAAACAACCATGATATAATATGACAACAGTGGTATCTTGCTAGCCCTTTCTGAGACCGCAAAACATTAATGCAGAGCACCTACAAAGTTCAAGCAACGACTAAACATTGTAACTCATGGTAGAAAAGATCCAGTCATGATGCACCCAACATTAACTATAGACAATGCATGAGGATGACAATAATGCTCTCAGATCTGGCGCTTATTTGAGAAGGTGATGACTCAACATAAAAGTAAATAGATAGTCCCTTCGTAGAGGGAAGAGGGGATTTACAGTGGTGCTAGAGCTCGAAGCTTTAAAATAGAGATAAATGAAATTTTGGGAAATGCACCCATCCTGTTTACTTCACGACCAAAAGTTATCAATATCTTCAATGCTAAACACATTAGTGGCGGTTCCCAAGTAATAGAAGTAAATGTTTACTCCCCCTCCATCAACATACACGCTCCACGGCTAGCCGAATCCACGGGTACTGTCCATACCAACAACAATCCTGAGGGAGTTTTGTTTAGTTATATGCAATTTTTGAAGTCAGGACTGGGAATCCCTATTACCGCCCGTCTCGTGCAAGGACAAGTGAATAAACACTCATCATGAGAATAACCCGCTTAGCATGGAAGATACTGACTACCCCCTGTCACTCTATGAACAATCCAGGCACACAAAAACAGATGTTCATTTGAAATTTTAGAGGCGGCACATGCAAATTTACTTAGAATGGTAGGGTAATACCGCATATAGGTATATGTGGTTGAGTCATCTGGAAAAACTTGGGTTTTAGGATTTTAATGCACAAGTAGTATTTCCGCTTAGTACAGGCGAAGGCTAGCAAATAGGTTGAGGGCCAGCCAGCTAGAGAGCGAAAACATGAACATGCATTATGCATAATAAACATTGAATACTAGCATAAGTAGGATATGAACACCATGAACATAAGTATCAGAGAGGCTATGATGGTTTTGATTCAACTACATGCATGAGCATGTGCCAAGTCAAGCCACTTGAAACCTTTAGAGGAGGATACCATATCATCATACTACATCACAATCATTTTAATGCATGTTGACATCCAACATAAATCATTATCCACTCCTAGCTACTTAAGCATTCCATCAGAAACTATAATCTCTAATTGTCATTGCAAACCTATTTGATCATAATAGGCTGAATCATGGATACTAGATTAAACATATTTACAAAAACAGAACAAGTTGAGTTCATGCCCGTTTCTCTCTGCCATAGCCAGTTCATCAAATATCGTCATTATTGCCTTTCACTTGCACGACCAAATGATATGGAAATAATAATAGTGCAAGAGTGTCATGGACTAAGCTGGAATCTGCAAACATTTTATTCAAAAGGAGAAGACAAAGTAATTTGGGCTCTTTGTTAGATCAATATCAATGCATATGACAGCCACTCGACATTTTCATCATGGTCTTGTCCTTGGTAGGACTCAATAAAAAGAAAAGGATTTCAAATAAACACATTGCTTTTTTTTTAGTTTTTAGTTTTTCTTGAAGAAAGCAAATTATAGAAAAGAAAAAGAAAAACGAGAAAAACTATTTACACGGGAAAGCTCCCAACAAGCAAAAGAAGAACAAAGAAATATTTTTGGGTTTTCTTTTTAACACTATAGCTAACTAAACTAGAAAGAAAAACTGAAAAGAAGCAACACATATTTTTGGGGTTTCTCAAAAAATTTCAAACACACAAGAAGAAAGCAAGAAAATAAATTTAGCATGGATAATACAATGAAAAAGTGTGGACACCAACAACTGAAATAAAGTGTGTAAACATGAATATAATGTCGATGGAAATACGTACTCCCCCAAGCTTAGGCTTTTGGCCTAGTTGGTAATCATCGTCCGTGGCCTGCGTAATAAACAGAGTGATAGCTCACCGAGGCTCTTGGTGCTGCCTCCTCAGCCCCGCTGAGCAGCCACAACTTTTGTGTTATGTGTACGGGCCTCGCTCTCACAAACATAGTACCTTCCTTTGCTGCAAAAATCAAAGAGAGCAGGCGCAGGCAAAAAGGTATGTGCAATGGTTTCTTGATTGAACCTCAAGTTATAAGTGTAATCATTGATCTTTCCCTTAAGGATCTTATGGCATTTCATGGCTGTCAAATTTAGGGATCCGGAAACCCTTGAGAGGTTCGAACTCTGGGGTGCGTGAGGAGATCTCAACCTGCATAGCCTGCCTACTCGCAATCCTCCCTAGCCTAACACGTCGAAGTCAAAGAGGCACAAAGACACAGAGATTTATACTGGTTCGGGCTACTGTTGTGGTTTAATACCCTAATCCAGTGTGGTGTGGTGGATAGCCTCGAGGGGCTATGGATGAACTAGTACAAAGGATGAACAAACCTCAGGAGGTGAGGTGTTCTTGAGCTGGCGTGCTGGTCTACTTGTTCTGATTTCGGTCCCCTTCCTGTGGTGGTGGCTAGTCCTATATATAGTGGCCTTGGTCCTCTTCCCAAATATGAGCGGGAAGGGATTCCACAACAGCAGGACTTGAAAGGGGACAAGTAGTACATTTTATCCTGAAAAAAGTAGTCTTCGCCTGCGAAAAGCCTCTAGTCATGACGCTGTGGTGGGCTCGGTGATGACCTCCGTCCTGCCGTCCTGGCGGTCTTGGTCTTGTTGCACCAGAATGGAAACCTTTGGATGATTCCTCGGGACTCTGCGCCTGGGGCTTGCCTCCCTTGCACCAAAGAGGAAACATGTGCTCTGCGCATGCCTGGCGCCTGCCTGGTGCCCCCCTGGCCTTGGTCGTCATGGCTCACGTCAGCTGACCCTCATGAGATATCTTGCATAGAACTCTCCGCCCCTCGGGAGCCCTCCTGAGGAGGCCACTTCCTTCGCGGGTCTTGGCATCGTCCGCCTCGCGAGGCTTGGCCCCTCACGAGGGTCTTGTGGTGTTGGTGTTGAAGCTGGGCCGTACCAGGCCGTCGATAGAGTCACTCGATGGGCCGTGGGCAGGCATGGATGGATACCCCCAAATCCAGGACGCCGACAGTAGCCCCCGGACCCAAGGCGCGCTCGGACTTGGCTTCTTGGTGAAGCCAAAGTTCAAGTGCGGAGCACCGCGGGCCCTAACTCCCTACGGCCTTGATGACGTGTGGCGATTGATTGGACGTGGGCGACTCCGTTTCCCCATGCTGCCTCGGCAACTGCTTCCATCTGACAAAAGGGGTGCCGCCTGCCGCCAGGCTTTCATTGCTCCTTCTTCGTCTTGCTCTAGATCCCCTTCTCCCCACAGAGGGGGAGCTCTCCACATCTGCCGATTTTCCACCAAATCTTCTGGTTGATGGACACCGAGAAGACCACGACTCCTTCCCCGGCTGCCGGCTCCGCCTGGTACGAGCCAGGGCTGCTAGCGCCCTGCGTGACCGGGGAGAAGCTCCAGACCACGCTTCTCCTGACAGCGAGCGACAATAATGAATGGAAGAAGACAGCGCTCCGGGTCGCCACCGCTGCCCCGGAGCCCGTGGGCAGCAACTTCTTCCCCTTCTTCATCCACATCGTCTACTCGGGGCTGGTACCTCCATTCTCCCGCTTCTTCTTCGCCATCCTTCACCACTATGGTCTTCACACGCTCCACATCCATGCCAACTCCATCCTCCTCCTGTCCCTTTTCGCCTTTTATTGTGAGGCGTTCATGGGGGTGATGCCATCCGTTGCCCTGTTCCGCCATTTCTTCTACCTTCGCAAGACCGGCGACAACCCGGTTGGGAGCATCAGCTTCGTCGCGGCGCGAGGTGGTAACACAATCTCCCGCACCGGGAAGAAGGTGGAGGATGCCGTGAAGAGGTGGGTTTTGATGGATGCCAAGAGCTTCCAGAGCTCGCTGAAGCTGCCGACCGCATTCCCCGTCGCCGAGAAGTGGTGGCGTTCTGTGAAGAACACCGACCCTTCCCTAACGCCGTTCATGAAGAAGATGGATAAGGAGCTAAAGAGCACAAAGCTGACGGGGGCCATGCTCATCAGGGAGTTCCTGAAGCAACGCATCGTGCCGCTTCAAGACCGCCCCCGGCACTTGTGGAAGCTTGGTGGTGATGATTACAAAATCCGTGTGCGCCAAGATCCCCTTCCCGAGGAGGAGCTGAACAAGGTGTTGCTCTACCTGACGGGGAAGGATCCGAGCGACCCTCCGGAAGACTGGCTTCCGCTATACTACCGTGATGACGTCGAGGAGGTTGTCGCAGCCATGCCTATCTTCAACGAGCTTGGGTTCGTGCGGCCGGGGCCTTCCCTGCCGCCTACTACCTTGGTGCACCTGTCCTCCGAGGCCACCGAAGATGAGGTTATGGAAGAATCCTCTGCTCCTGAGTGTAGGGAGCTCCTGCGCGACCTTCCTGACGATGACGATGACGACGAGCCCCCGGTGGTGGAGGTGTCGCGCCCTCCAGGAGTCACCACGAGGTCTGGGGTGGCCTTCTCGAAGCAGCCCAAGCGAGTGGTCATGAAGAAAAGCAGGTCCGTGCTGATCCCTCCGGACAGCAACCCACCTTCGCCGACACCGTCCCAGATGGCACCAACCGCAAATTCTCTTACCCCCTAAGAGCTCGGCACCAGCTGCTCCACCCCAGCGCCCACTGCTGAGTATGAAGAGGCGTTATGCCTTTGTTGACATGTAAGTCTCTCCCTTAACCTTGCTTGTTGGTTCTTGAAGTGGTACTGAGCATCTTCTCCTGTTGTTAGGCAGCAGCCGTCGAAGAAGTAGAAGGAGGGAACAGAGGTTGCCACGGTCGCAAGCGATGAAGCGGCCATCGTGGCCCTGGTGAAGAAGAGTGCCGCAGCCCCCGCAGCCCCAGAGGCAACGCCATCTCCGAAGGACGTGGATGCCCGTCCTTAGGAGGTGCCGGAGCCCTCGGTAGGCCTGACTCCTCCGGCACCCAGCCTTGCCGCGGCTGTTGAGAACAACCAGCCTTCTGAGCCCTCGGTTCTTCCTGAGGCTGAGGTTTCTTCTGCCTTGGCGCCATGAGCGTCTCCTCCCTTACCCAGCGCGTGGCCGAGTCATGGTGCTCCTGCTCCCTCCAGGACCCTGGAAGAGGCAAGGGTGGCGCTGGACCACCTCCAGGGTGACTTCAGGGTCCTAATCATCGTTCGGCACACAGGGACGCCCGGGGATAATCTCTGGTTGGTTCACGGTCGACGCATCTGTTCGCGTGGCCTGGGGTTCCACGGAGGAAGCCCAGAAGGCGCTTGGGGTGGCCTCCACAGCGTGTGACCTTGTGCGGCAGGAGGCCATAGAAGTTGAGGACCGGTGCCGCATGGCAGAGGCTGATCTGAAGGCTCTCCAGGACCGGCAGGCCGCCCAGGCCAGCCAGCTCCAGGAGCGTGAGGAGAAGCTGAAGGCCCAGGAAGCTACCATCGCCAAAAAAGATGCCGAGGTGAAGAAGACGGCCTTAGAGCAGGCTGGAGAGCGCGACCGCCTGACGAAGCTGAAGGCGGAGGCGGAGGCAGAACAAGCAGCCTTGGCCGAGGCCAAGAAGGTGGCCACCATGGAGCGCGACACCCTTTCCTCCCTCGAGGCACGCTTCCACAAGGCCTAGAAGGCGCTCTTTTGAGATGATCCCTCGAGAAAGGCGGTGGTGACGACCCCGAGGGAGAGCCCTGCTGCTCTGCTTCCTGAAGTTGTGGCGGTGCTCGAAGAGGCTATCGACGGGTTTGCATCCTTGGTGGAAAGCGAGGCGCGTACACTTTCTTCCTCGGCTCTGACGTGCGTCTTCAGCCATCTTTGTCTCCAGGATGCCAGCTTCAACCTTTCCTCCTTCCTTAGTCTGGTGGACGCCTACTCCCAGGATGCTGCTGCTGCTGCTACCGTGAAGAGCTCCGTGGATGGCATGCTGAGCAAGTACCTGGTGGTTGGTCCTCCGGCTGAAGCCGGTGGAACGGGCGACGCACCTGGCGACGAGGCTCTACTGGTGGGCAGTGGTGACGCCCAAGTCTAAAGAGGTGGCCCGACGATTCTCCTTTTGCTTGTTTATCCTGCATCATGTGACATGCCTCGAGGAGGCGTTTAAAACTATTTGTTTGGAACAATATATCTTTTAATAACTAGATTATGCTCCTTCAGCTTTTCCGTTTGCTTTCTTGTTCTGCGTCGGTAGAGCCCGGCCCCGCGCATACCTCATTCGTCGTTGGGTCGTCCGGATCACCAGGATAATCCCAAGAGGCGAGGGGCTACATGACTAGTTAGGCTCCTGAGTCGCGATGCTTAGGAGTCCTCCTTGACACGCGAACAGCTTACAAAAAGATGCAGGGGCAAGCCTTGGTGTTCTGCATCGGCAGGGCCCGACCTCGCGCATGCCTCAGCTGTCGTTGAGTCGTCCGGATCACCAGGACAAGCCCAAGAGGTGAGGGGCTACATGACCAGTTAGGCTCCTAAGACGCGATGCTCAGGAGTCCCCCTTGACGTGTGAACGGCTTGGAAAAGAAGGGTGACATCCAGGTCTTGGCATTCTATGTCGGCAGGGCCTGGCCCTGCGCATTCCTCAGTCGTTGTTGAGTCGTCCGGATCACTAGGACGAGCCCAAGAGGTGAGGGGGCAACGTGACTAGTTAGGCTCCTGAGACGCGATGCTCAGGAGTCCCCCTTGACGTACGAGCAGACCATCATACCTTTTCCTCGACGAGCTCTCACTTGGGAGGGGTGCGCGAAGACCAGACCTATGAGGCCTGGTGAAGTGGGGTACGCCAGGCGTGACCTAAGCATAGCCCCCGTGCCCAGCTCCCTCACGCTACCTTCCTGAGGGAGAGCAGCGCGGTGAGGCTAGTCACTAAGCTCGGAGGCTCCCTGAGGATAATGCGGCCGTGAGGCCAGCCCCAATTGTTTATCACCAGCGTGTAGCATAGCGCTTCCGCTCTTGCACGGGCATAGCCGCTCCTCGGCAGTGTCGACGGCCAGCACAGAGCATGGTGCTTCCACTGGTGCATGGGAGGGGGCTCCCTCTGAGGAGAGCCCCCAGGGCGTGTACAGCCCCACCCTGACACGTGGCTTGCACGGCAGCGCTGGAAGAGGTGTA
Source organism: Triticum dicoccoides (assembly GCF_002162155.2). Lineage (NCBI taxonomy): Eukaryota > Viridiplantae > Streptophyta > Magnoliopsida > Poales > Poaceae > Triticum > Triticum dicoccoides. The sequence continues at coordinate 218,765,243 of NC_041385.1, forward strand.
TATGGGCACCCGTGAGCCAGCGCGGGACTCACGAGGCCCTACCTCAAGGTGGGTTGCACCTGGTCTAGATTAGGGATGCTTGGATTTGTCCTGCGAGATAGTTAGGCAGCCTGCGCCGAATGAGTTTCCTAAGGTTATTGCATGAGAAGGCCAGACACAAACGGCCCCAGAAGGTGACGTGAACGGGACCGGCCCACCAGACAGAGCTCAGCCGCTGGATTTATCGATGCTCCAGGGACGGACCCGAGCACAGACGCCATGCCTAGTCTTCTCATGCAAAGATCCTAAAGAAAAACAACCGGCGTGTGGTTCTAGTGGCCACGGGGGCACCAGGTCGTGCGCCCTCAATCATCCACCCACGATTAGCTCATGCGAGAACAAGGCACCAAGAGCCATGGGAGGTGATGTACACGGGGCTGGCCCGTGAGCCAGAGCTCAGCTACTTGGGTTTAGCGACGCTGCAGGGACGGACCCGAGCATAGACGCCGTGCCAGTCTTTAATCATGAGGCGGTCGTGGGAAGGCTTGCAAGGGCGTGAGACATTCTTAGCGACGGAGCGTCGGTCAGGCAGTCAATAATTCAGAAGTAGCTTGCAAAGGATTATAACTGGATCTGATACATGCTGGAGGGATACACGCAATAGGTACGAACCCACACGGCCTAGGGATGATGCAGCCCGAGGGACGCCCCCAAACTGAATGAACTAGAGATATGGCACCTGGTACCGTTGCTGAAGAGGTGTTAAAGTAGCCAAAAAACGCATGCCGCTGAAGCCATTCCTCGTGAACCGCCCCGGTGCTGAGCCTCGGGAGACTTGGGGAGACCGGAAGGCTCCTGAAGGTGCTCCTCCATCTCTGCCAGGAGCTCCTGGTGCCTGGCCTCGCAGGCCCCCTAAGCGTCCCTCACGCAGCGCTGGAACGCCTCAGCCGCGCTCGCCAGACCAAAAGGCATGCAGACATAGTTGTGAGGCGGACCCTCGCATCGGCCGACACGAGACGGACACATGAGCTGCCGAGACGCGGCCCTCTTGAGCCCAGGGATGTCGATGCAGACACGGAACTCCTTACCCTCGCCAGGGCAGTGAGCTACGCCACACAGCAGGCAATGATAGCCCTACAGAATCCATCCTTCCTGTATCTCCAAATTTGCCTTGCTGATGAACTCCTGAATGCCTGGTGCCTCATACCTGCTGCCTTCTCCTGGGAAGCATGCTCTAAAGAGCACCTCCACATGGTGCCCGAGCGCCACTCTCACGACATTGGCTAGATCTAAGGCCCTCCAAAGGAGAGCCACTGAGCCCAGCCTGAGAGGAGCGTCGGGTGTGCCTCCCTATGCGATGGGTGAAGGTGCCGCGTCCAGAGACGTGAGGCTCAGCGCCGCGTCCTCGAGTGATGCTCCCTCACGAGACCCCTGGACCAGCTGCAGCTTCTTCGTCTTGGGGGCAACCTCAGGAGGGAGGGCGTCATCTCCGTCTTCTGGGTTCTCAACTGCTGCAGCCTGGAAGGCGCGCTCGAGGGAGCACACTGCATCCTTCTCTTGGCAGGCGACTGTGATGATGTCGCCGCTTCCTGGCATCTTGAGGATGTTGTAGCCATGGTGTGTGGCCGCCATGAACTTGGCCAGTGATGGGTACCCTAGGATGGCGTTGTAGGGAAGACGAATGTCAGCGACGTCGAAGTCGATGAGCTCAGTGTGGTAGTTGTTGCACTCGCCGAAGGCGACAAGGAGGCGAACTTGCCCGATCGGATGTGTTGATCCGTCGGTCACTCCTGAGAATGGCTTGGTGGGGTGCAGATGGTAGTATGGCACCTGAAGCATGTCGAACGTCTGAACAGAAAGAACATTGAGCCCTGCTCTGCCATTGATGAGAGCCTTGGTGACGGCCAGGTTGCTGATGACGGGGGAGCAGAGCATGGGGAGTGCGCCTGCGGTGGCCGCACACTAGAGCCGGACTGAAGAGTCGAAGGTGATGGTACACATGGACCACTTGAGAGGGCGAATTGCTTCGGGCTTTGGGAGCACTGCATTCACCTCGCGCGCAAACTGCTTGAAGACACGGTGGGTAGCCGGGGCCTGCAAGCCGCCCAAGATGCAGGCAATGGCAAAGGCTCCTGGAAGCCCCCATCCCCCTCGTCCTGGTGGTGGTCTTCGTTCCTCCTTGGTGGTGGAGGCAGAGGAGGCAAGGCTGCGTTACCCTGGGGCCGATCCTCACGAGGCTGCTCCCTCTAGTTGCCCTCGTGAGTCTGGTCCTGCCAATGGTCCTCACGAGGCTGGTCGCGCTACTCCTGATGATGGTCGCGTTCGTCCCAGCATGCTCCACCTCGGCCACCATCGCGACCGTAGCCTCGATCATTCCGCTCGGGACATCGACTGAGGCGCCCGCCGCAGAGAGCCCTGAGCTCCTGGCAGTCACTTGTGTTGTGGCTATAAATGTTGTGGAAGGCGCAGAACAGCCGCTTCCCTTGGATGACTCGGGGTGGTCGCAACCACGCTTGGTCTCTGGCTTGGCCGCAAGCACGAATGGCCCCTTGCGCTTCGTGTCCTTGGCCTTGGTCTTGTTGTCTTTTGGATCAGCATCAGGGAGCTCGAGGAGGGAGAGGCATCCCTCCTCAGCCCTTGCACACTTGTTCGCCATGTTGAACATCTCTAGAGTGGTGCAGAGATCCTCATGGATGGCGAGCTCCTCCTTCATCTTGACATCACGGATGCCATCGGTGAACGCGGAGATGATGGCCTCGTCAGACACCTAGGGAATCTTGAGGCGAACATTATTGAAGAGCTGGATATACTTATGCAGGGTCTCTCGAGGTTGTTGCTTAATGCGGTGCAGGTTGCCTGCGGCCAGTGGACAGTCGCGAGTGCCCTGGACGTTGGTGATGAAGCGGCTGTGCATCTCCTCCCAGGAAGAAACCGACCCCTCGGTCAGGTTCAGGAGCCAAGAACACGCGACATCCTTGAGGGCCATCGGGAACCAGTTTGCCATGATCTTCTCATTGCTGTTGGCCGCCTCAATGCTCAGCTCGTAGAGCTGTAGGAACTCGGCAGGGTATGCGGTGCCGTCATAGCGTGGGGGCAGGTCAGGCTTGAACTTGCTCGGCCAGACGACGTTGCGGAGCTCCGTAGTGAAAGCGCAACATCCTGTTGTTGCCACCGGAGGTCATCGAGGGGGTGGAACGTGGCCGTGGTGCACGCGCACCCCCACCTCCTGTGGCGGTGCGCGAGCCTGGTGCTGAGGTGCTAGAAGCACGCGCGCTTCTCCTTGGGGACGTTGCACCACCTAGCAGCTCACGTCATCCCGAGCCGGCGTCGGGCGCTACGGGTCGCGCCATGGAGCCATACGCCTTGGCTTGATGATGGCGCCCCGGGCCGGAGGTGGAGGAGGAGCCCCATGCGCGACGTCGCCCGCTGCAGGTGGTTGCTGAGGCAGCGAGCGAGTTGGCCCGTCAGAGCCCCCGTGCGCGGCGCTGATGAGCTCGACGATCCGTTCGAGCCACTCCTCGTAGAGATCACCCACCGGGCAGTAGTGAAGAAGCTCCCGCGCTGTGAGCAGAGGGGCCTGCGCATCCACTTGGTCGCGATGCATGTGAGATGAAGAAGCTGCTGGGGTAAGAGACGGAGTGGCGGTGCGGCCGTAACGACGCACCGACGGGTGCAGCGATGAAGCTTGCTGCTCATGGCCGGCAGGGACTGTGGTGGCGTTGGCCACTGGAGAAGGAGCGCGGCGGGCGTAGCCGTCACCCGCCTGAGCCGTCTGAGCGACGCGGGCGACAACAGCAGCCCGATGCTCGGCACGACCCCTGCGCTCGTCGGCCATGGAGATGTCGGAGCAGAGGCGGATCGAACAACGAAAGAGAGGATCCGATGCACCCCTACCTCGCGTGCCAAATGTTGGATTTAGGGATCCGTCAACCCTTGAGAGATTCGAACTCTGGGGTGTGTGCGGAGATCTCAACCTGTGTAGCCTGCCTACTCACGATCCTCCCTAGCCTAACGCGTCGAGCTGAAAGAGGCACAAAGACATAGAGATTTATACTAGTTCAGGCCACCGTTGTGGTGTAATACCCTAATCCAGTGTGGTGTGGTGGATTGCCTCGAGGGGCTATGGATGAACTAGTACAAAGGATGAACAAGCCTTAGGAAGTGAGGTGTTCTTGAGCTGGTGTGGTGTTCTACTTGTTATGATTTCGTCCCCTTCCTATGGTGGTGGAAAGTCCTGTATATAGTGGCCTTGGTCCTCTTCCCAAATATGAGTGGGAAGGGATTCCACAACGGCGGTATTTGAAAGGGGACAAGTAGTACAGTCTATCCTGACAAAAGTAGTCTCCGCCTGCGAAAAGCCTCTGGTCGTGATGCTGCGGTGGGCTCGGTCATGACCTCCGTCCTGCTGTCCTGGCGGTCTTGGTCATGTTGCACCAGAATGGAAACCTTTGGCTGATTCCTCAGGACTCCGCTCCTGGGGCTTGCCTCCCTTGAACCAAAGAGGAAACCTGCGCTCTGTGCCCACCTAGCGCCCGCCTGGCCTTGGTCGTCATGGCTCACGCCAGCTGAGCCTCATGAGATATATTGCATAGAACTCTCCGCCCCTCGGGAGCCCTCCTGAGGAGGCCCCTTCCTTCAGGGGTCTTGGCGTCGTCCGCCTTGCGAGGCTTGGCCCTCACAACGGTCTTGTGGTGTTGGTGTTGAAGATGGGCCGTACCGGGCCGTCGATGGAGTCACGTGGTGGGCCGCATGCAGGTAGGGTTGGATACCCCCGAATCCAGGACGCTTACAATGGCCTCAAAGTCTAAGTACTGAATAGCTAGGATGGGGTCATTAGGCAAAAGTGATACACCCAGCTCCTTTGCTAAACGTGAAGCATAAATCCCACCATAAAAATATCCACTACCAATGTTATTTTGCAATCTGCGTGCAACAATCACTCCAAGGTTATAGCATTTATTACCGGTGAGAGTAGTGCGTATGACGCTCAAGTCAGGAGCACAAAGTGTACTACAGTCTTGTTTACATATGGTGCATTTTCCATTTAACAGTGCAAAGTATTGAATTGATGGGAAATGAATACTTTTTATTCTACCTTGTGTTACTCCTCTATCCTTACCGTAGCAAAGACTAGTCAAAAATGACTCATACTCAGATATTGGTGGCTCGTCCAACGAACCCCAAAATGGAATTTTGCACATACCACTAAACACGTCTAGAGGAATGGTATATGGACGGTCATAAAGTTTAAACAAAACTCTAGAATCAGTAGGATGGAATTTAAATTCTTTAGTAAATGCTTACGTGAGGTTGAGATGCTGGATGCACTTATCTTCAATGTAAGGACTGAGCTCGGCGTTGTGAATAAATTGCTCAAATTCTTCCTTAATACATGCATTCACCATGCAGGCACACTACAAAAAGAAGACACATCCACGACATTTTGGGCCAAACGATTTTTTCTGTCATGCTTATGACACTTCTGTGATGACAATTGTGACAAAAACATGTATCATCATAGATGTGGTGGGCTCCTACTTCTATGACGAAAAATGATGACAGAAAATGGGCTTTTCGTCGTGGGCAGGCCGGGGATGTACCTGCATGACATTCTTTGGGCCGTCCATGATGGAAAAAATCGTCATAGAAGCGAGGGCAAGGAAAATTTCGGGGAGTTCCTGGTTACGGTGGGTGGTCGGGGCCAAGCAATGCATGGAGGAATTGTGTACACGCATGGGTGCGAGGTGTTGGGATCTAACTGAACCCCGAGCAAGGCGTTCGCTTACTGAACCCGAGCGATTGCACTAGCTACGTTACTGAACCTGAGCGATCGATTCTGGCAGTTAGCTGAACCCAAGCGATTCCTTCACTACAGAGGCTAACTGAAGCCGATCGAACCCATTGCCGCCTCTTGATGAATAGTGAATGTTGTTCAGGTTTGATCAACAGTTCCCGGTGGGGGTTGGATGAACAGGACCCCGATCGAGAGGAGGCCACCACACACCCGAGTCGGTTGGCGGTGGATGAACAGGACCCCATGGAGGGGTGGTTGAACAGTAGCCGGTGGAGGATGGATGAACAGGACCCCCGTGGTGAACAGTAGCTGGTGGAAGCTGGAGGAAGTTGATAGTGGATGAACAGTAGCAGGTGGTGGCTGGAGGAAGTCGACGGTGGATGAACAGTAGCCCCATGTAGTATTGAGTGAGGCAGTAGACGGTGGATGAACATAGCCCGTGGAGTCCCATTTTGCGGTATGCCACACCCCTCCAGATGAATAGGACCCCTGTTTCGACCGCAGGCACTCTAACACAAGTTCGTTTCCTCCGTTTTGCGGAATGCGACACCCCTCCCGATCAACAGCACCCTATTTCAATCATAGGCACTCGAACACAAGTCCGTTTCCTCTGTTGTGTGGTACGCCAGACCCTTCCCGATGAACAGGACCCCGTTTCGACCATAGGCGGTCAAACCAGAAGGCCGTTTCCACCATTCTGTGGTATGCCAGACCTCGTTTCCGTTGTTCCGTCCAAGCCAGTTGGCTCCCGATGAACACGCGGTGCTATTTACTCCGTTCCGACCCTGCCGGTTGGTTGCTGATGAACATGACGACATTGCTCGGTTGTTGTACACATTAGAGACCCCACCTGTCAGTACGTACGTAGCCGTATTTACTATCTTGCAGCATGGTTGTACGTACGTGTACACGCTATAGACGGTACTGCGTGACATGCTACGCCGGCACCTCTACTTCAACACGTGCCGCTCCTTACTCGGCCACGGTACATCACTTCAGAGAGACCGATCAACCGCTATGTACATACAAGTTGACGTCCAGATAGATAACCCTACCTTCGCTTCAACCTGGTGGGTCCCAGCTGTCAGGGGGTAAGATGTCACTTCCTTCTGTGGGAAGATAAAGCCGGTGGGTCCCAGCTATTACGGGGGACATTTTTTCGTGAAATACAGAGGCTCTTCCGGTGGGTCCGAGCTATTAGGTGGACGAATCATTATTTTGCACGTAATAAGGAGGCACTTCCTTGTGTGCGGCCATGGACCCAGCTGTCAGCCTCTCCACTTATAGTCCTCTTCTGATGGCCGTCATTCGTCGACCGCATTGACGACGCTGTACCATCCGAGAGCACCAATGTGGTGGATGACGATGCGACCTAGGAAGGGAACGACCCGGAGCCGGAGAATACGCAAGAGTTGACGCTCACACGGAGAGGAGTATGAGGGTTGACTGGTTCAGCTGCAGTTTGAGGCTGCGGGCGCTAGAGAATAACAGGGGGTGTGGCTGAGTAGAGGGAAGGCCTATCCAGTGGTGGGAGTAGGGTGGGGCGGTGAGGCCTACACGGCAGCACAACTGGCCACTAGAGGCAGGAGCAGGCGGTCCCGCCGGTGCTAGTTTGGGCGGCCGGTGCAAGAATATCAGAGATTGAAGAAGCAGGGGACCGTTCGATTAAAATCCAAGAGTCACGACTGCTAGAATCATTTGTTGACTAAGTTTACAAAGCCCTACGTACCGTGAACTTAGTAGGCCCACAGGTCAGCCTATGAACTGGTGCGCCCTAGATGTCAGTGGGAGGAATCATTTTTTCGCGTAATAAGAAGGCGGTTGCTTGCGTGCGACCATGGACCATGGGGGTCCCTACTATCAACCTCTCCATGTACTTCCCTATTCCAATGGCTGTCATTTGTTGAATGTTGACCACGTTGAGCACGCCGTGCCTAGAGCACCAATGCGGTGGAAGACGGTGAGGCCTAGGAATGGAATGACCCGGAGCCGGCGAAGACACAGTAGTGGATGCCCATGCTGAGGGAAGTATGATGGTTGACTGGTTCGGTTGTGGCATGAGGCTACTGTCATCGGAGAATAACAGGAGGTGTGGGTGGGTAGAGGGATGGCCAGGCCAGCAGAGGGAGTAGGGTGGACCGGTGAAGCCTGCGCGGCATCACAGCTGGCCACAAGAGGAGCTAGCAGGCAGTCCCGCCGGTGCTGGTTTAGGTGGCTGGAGCAGGAAGATTAGAGAATGAAGGAGCACGTTCGCCGTTGGATGGACATCCAACAGTCCCTGCTGCTAGAATCGTGTGTTGACTATAGGTTGACAAAGCCTTGCATAAAAAAGTCAGCCTCAAAATTTGTGGCGTGTACAACCCATTTGCTATTTTTTTAATTTACGACCCATTTGCTAATTCATATGGAATTTTTTGCAGCCCATTTTCCATTTTTCGAATTGCTGGCCATTTTATGGTCAGTACCAGGGTTTAAAAATTTGAACTAAAAATATGTGAATTTTTAAAAAATCGCATATTTTTCCTGGGGAACAAAATATTTTTAATCCAAAAATTAGTAGCCATAATAAAACTAATATAAATATAAAGTAATACTATATTATGTTAAAATCCAATGAAATATGAAAAATTAGTGAAGAACAAAACAACAACAAAAAGAAACTAATTGCCCATTTGCAATATTTTTTTGGAATTTTCAACCCCTTTCATATTACTTTTAATATTTACTACCCATACTCTCTAGCCAGGCCGACATGCACCCCTCCTCGTCTTCAAAGCTTTGCAGCCCAGTAAGTTGGAGAAAACAAATAGGCCTAGCTTGGGTATTCTTCAAAAAGAAAGAGTGGGCTACCTATTTTGCCAAAGAAAAAACTATTGGGCTAGTAATGTGGTTAGACGGGCCACATAGACCGCACAACCCAGTTTATAGCCTGCTCCTCTGAACAAATCCTAAAAAAAGTGTTGTGCAATTCTGTTGTTAATTGACTATATGTAAACAATGATGTGCTTCCCAGATATCATCAGGGTGGATTAGAGTAAAAAAGTCAAGGGGTGCATCTGAGTAGTAAAGAGGCGCTTGTTTGTGTTCGGGAGTGGACCTGGTGGGTTCGCACTATCGTACTCACAACTACAGTCCTCTCCCGATTCACTATGATGACAGGGCCATATGACAGTGCCACTACGAGCGCATCAAGGCGGAGGACGACGACAAGACCTCGAACGGGAATGAACAGGAGCCGGGGAACATGCAACAGCATGCCCATAGGTGGAGGGGAGTATGAGGGTTGGTTGGTTCTGGTGCGGGGTAGGCTGTCGTTGCCGGAGAAGAATAGGACCGGTCAGACCCAAAAAATCATTATGCTGGATTATAACAATTAATTTTATATGGATACAACTTATTGTAAATTGCTGCAGAGCACCTTTTTCTTCTTGAGGTTTTTTAGACAATTTTCTTCTTGAAGTGTGAAGCCGAGCACATTCAGAAGCCCTGGGCTAAAGTGGTGTCGCCAGTGTGTTGGGCTGGGTTGCGCATTCTTATCGGCAAATAATAATGGACCAGAACTATTTATGACGTTGACTACGATTTGCATGGGTTCGCTGGTTGCAGGAAGAAAATGGTGGGAGAAAAAAGACGGGTCGCTATCTTCGCCTAATATTGACTGAATGTAACGACACTCTCATAGGAAATAATATCCTCCTATTAAAATTGACTTTTCAAGACGTAAACTTAACGAATTGGTGCATGAGCATTTAGCTTTATTTATCTATTACTTATTTATGTTTAGGGGACCATTGAGCATGTACCTGGTCCGGATTCATGTGAGAGCCTCCCTTCCAGTTATGGGCTCCTCTATTGGGCCTTAATCACTGGGCTGCATGTGACCGACAAGTGGAAAATGTGTTCCGTACCAGAAATAGTATGCACTATGTACGGGGCACTAAAGGATCAGACCGTGCAAAAACATTGTGTTTGTCGTTCTAGCAACACATATATTCAACCAACAAACAAATTATATATCATTGATTGTATTGAAAACAACAGCAGCAACAACCAGGGTTGGGGGTGCAATAGATGCAGTAAGTAGGCCAGAAGAGTAAAGACGCAACTCTCTCTTCCAAGCCAAACATCAGCCAACATTATAAAAGGGCTACCAAAAAGAACAAGTGTATGCATCAAACTAAATAAAGATCCTACTACACCAAGTGTACGCATCTACATAATTGGCTTAGTTAGACGTTACTATTTATTAAGCTATGGAGATTGGCTGATGGCTTGAACCAGATGGGCTCCTGACGGGGGAAAATCTAGCCAGCAGGTCGAAGTCTGATATTGGCGACCCTCTCTACTACTTTGGGCTACAGAGCATGGCGGCATATATCAGGGTATGGTGCATGGAGAGACGCATGGTACGCTGTGTACACACAGTTCTGCCTAATGAAAGAAACCACGCTGCCATCATGATCCTTGCCATCGGTTATCTCCTGGTTAATTGGATAACTTAGTCCAAGAAACAGAGAGCGTGTACCAAGGCTACTTACACGCCTCCAGTCAAAAATTCCTGAAGGCCCAAAGAAGTTGGGATCCTGCTCAAAGACCTTGCAATGACTGTGATTGTATTCTGCGAAACAAGATGTCTGGTACATGCAAACGATCATCAATCATTCGCCATCGTCTGATCGAGCCAGAAACCACCTGCAACTAGCATGCCGCTTTACTTTGAAAGGTTCTAGGATTAGGAAGGGTAGGGACACCAGGCGGCCTACAACATCATATCAAGTTGGAGTAAAATAAAAAAGGGCTTGCACTATAGTAAATCTTAAGAACAACATGTTATGAGCATGAATATTTTTAAGTAAATGTTGATAGTAATATAAGCAAACCATCAAGATATCATAGGAAAGTAACATACTGCTGTAACAGCCCGTTGTAGTGATGACTGGAGTAGGCCAGCAATACGTCCAACCATAGAAGGAGTCCACAGTGTAAATGAAGCCCTTGTGTTCAATGGCATTAGAGAGCCATGGAGGATATATGATCGTGTGATGGACATGCAAATTTATCCACTTACCCCAGTGGCTTGTCAGATAGGTGAGACTGCGGTTGAAGAACGCAATTAGCTTGAAGTCTTTATAATTCACAGATCTTGTGGGCACTTGGTAGATTACAACCTTGAGGAAATCAAACTGGGTATCATGTTGGCTACTGTAAGATTCCGAGTATTCTAGGATGCGGTGCCAAAGCAGTGCAGTGTTAATCGAAGGAAGGGAGGTCAATCACTGGGTGTAGACCTCCACGAGCATCCAACTGCCGCGACAATCGACAACCACTGTCAGATTCAGGGCTCCGCAGACCCAAGAAAGGTTCAAACTCTGGGGCGTGTGTCGGATATCGGTTTCTGGCAAAACCCTTAAGGTTTGAACTCTAGGGTGCGCATGAAGATTTCCTCCTACCGATTCACGCCCTCAGCCTTGCCGTAATCCTTAAGCTAGATCGATCTCACAACACAAGAGACACAAGGTTTATACGAGTTCGGGCCACCGTTGTGGTGTAATACCCAACTCTAGTGTGGTGTTGGTGGATTGCCACTTGGGCTGATGACGAACACTACAGAGGAAGAACAGCCTCACGAGGACAGGTGTTCTTGTGTTTGGTGGTGTGCTTGAGGAGGAATTGATCCGTCCCCTCTATGGTAGTGGCTAGCCCCATTTATAGAGGCCCTGGTCCTCTTCCCAAATATTGAGTGGGAAGGGATCCAACAACGGCCATTTCGAAAGGGGACAGCTAGTACAAGCTATCCTGACTAAAGGTGGTCTGTGCCTGCCAAAGGTGCTGGTGATGACGCCGTCTTGGGCTCCACGGTGACCTCCATCCTGCCGATCTGCTAGTCTTGGTCTCCTTGCACCGATATGGAAACCTTTACCTGATGCCTTAGTACTCCGTGCCTGCGGTTGCCCCCTTTGCACCAAAGAGGAAACGAGGACACTGCACAGCCTGGCGCCCGCCTGGCTCCCGACTGGTCTTGATCGTCATGGCTTGCGTCATGGGCACCTCGCGAGGTACCCCTTGCCTTGATCTCTCCGCCTCCTCACGAGCCTGCCTGGCGAGGCCACTTCTGAGGAGGCCTTGTGTCGTCCGCCCCGCGAGGCTTGGCCTCTCGCGAGGGTCTTGAGTGTTGGTTGATGAATACATGTCGTACTGGGCCATTGGTTGAGCCATGCAGCAGGCTGCAGGGAGGCAAGTCTGGGGACCCCCGTTCCTAGAACGTCGACAGTAGCGCCCGCGCCCAAGGTGCGCTTGGACTTGGCTTAGCAGCGAAGCCAAAGGGCAAGTACAAAGCGCCGCGGGCCCCCACAGCCTGCAGCCTTGGTCGACGCGTGGCGACTGATTGGACGTGGGCATCTCCGCTTCCCCATGCTGTGCCAATATCCACGTGGGTAGGCAGCCACAACGCTCTACACAGTTATTCCCCCCTTGCTGGCAGCGTACTTCATATTCCTCTTTCTTCCTTGAATATCTGCTTCCGCCCCCACTCTGACTTGGGCTCTGCTCCTACCATTGCCATGGCGCCAACCAGCAAGGAAAAGGGGAAGAGGCCTCTCTCCCCAACTAGTTTTTCCCCGATAATCGAGCCCACCGTCGGCCGGTCGCTGGTGCTCAACCGGGAGGCCCTGGGCAAGGTCTTCCCTGCGCTCGCTTCCAGCTTCAACGGTGCGGAAATACGATGGCCTAGCCTGCGTCCCATGCCTCCATTGACAGGACAGTCACTGAGGTTTGATTCTTCGTCGATGCCCTATGGGCTGGCCTGGTTCCCCCTTTCTCTGCCTTCTTCATTGCAGTGCTTTCCCATTATCAGATCCATATGATGCATCTTGATCCCCAATCTTTTACTCTTCTTGTTGTCTTCGCCTTTGTTTGCGAAGCCATGGTGGGCATTGCTCCTTCCGTCGCCCTCTTGCGCCACTTCTTCTTGCTACGCCTCACCGACCCCTTGCAGTGCTTGGGGTGTGTGAGCTTCCATGCCATGGCAGAGACGGCCGCATTGGGGATTGATTTTGACCTCCCCTCGTCCACGAGCGGGTTCCGAACGCGGTGGCTGTATGTGGATGTCGGAGTGCTCAGCCCGCTGCTATCTCCTCCGTTGTTGCCCGCTGTCCCCAATCCCGGCTGGGTCCATGGGAGACTCGTGAGCCCCCGGTTCTCCTTTGTATGGTACCCAATGAGGAGGTTGAGAGATCTCGGTGTGACTGCGGCCCGGGTGGTGAAGGAGTACCTCCAGTGTTGCATTGCTCCTCTCCAGTGCCATTCCCGACCGACGTGGGCCCTGACCAGCGACCGGGACCACGTGAGGCTTCAGGAGACAGAACTTGCACCCGAAATGCTGAGGACGGTGCTTGAGGTCTTGACTGGTGACCCCTCACCGGGCGATATTCGGCACCGGGGTAGCCTCCTGTATATCTGCTCGAACAGGGCTGAGTTCGCAGGAGAGATGCCTCTCCTTGAAGAATGGGGGCTGCGTCCGGTTGGCCTTGTGGGGCCTCGCGAGAATCCTGTCGCGGTGGCTCCCTTCCTCGCCGTCATCACCAATCTTGCCCCAAGAGTGGGTGCAGGGGGGCAAGCATAGCTCGAGGATGGAGGCTCGGCTGTCGTGGTGCCGACGCCGCACGGGGTTACCGAAGTGTCATCCTCCGGGGCTCGTGAAGCCCGCCCTGAGGCGGTCATCGATGGGGGGACGCAGCCCGCGGCTCCCGAGGCCGGAGCTCCTGAGGTCTTGGCAGGCCATCGGGGGGTGGCGCCTGATTGCTCCTCCCAGCTAGACGCCCCTGAGGTTGGCCGCTTGGGTGCTTCTCCATCCGCACCATGCACTGGTCCTCACGTGGAGCGCTTAGGTGGGTTCCGTGTGGACTTCGCCGCACTCCGCAAGAGGAAGGAGTCTTCGAGTTGCAGTGGTTGCACGTTCCGACCATTGAAGCATAGGAAGTACTTCGCCATAGAAGAGTAAGTACCTCATCCTTGTAATTCTTCAATTGCTGCGGAGTCTCCCAAGAAGCGACCTCCTCCCACCTCGCCTTCATCGCGGGCCTTGAGCGTCCCGAGCCTACATGCTGCCCCCGACGTGGGGTCAGCCAGAGATGCACGTCTGCCCGCAAGGTGTCTTGAGCCCGTGCCCTTGCCGCCTTTCCTTCGCGACCCTGCCTGGAGCATGGCCAGCCTGCCTAGGGCTCCTCCTTTGATCGTGGATGGAAGCTGGTTGGCATCCGACCTAGGCTCCTCTTCAAGGGGTGAGCCTGCACTGGTCCGGGTCTCTTGCGAGGCCCGGCAGTGATCGTGGGGGTGCCAACCACCAGCCCGCAGCCAAGAGGGGGCGAACCGCTTCAGGGCCCACCGACTGCGCCTGCGATGGAGGACGACATCATCGACGTGCTCAAGCTCGAGCGCGAACGAAGCGTCGTCCGCTATGAGTTCCTCCGGAAGGCGATGGACGCGATGAGGCAACTTGATGGAGAGTTTGCGGATGTGGACACATGCCTCGAAGATGAGGGCCTGCGGCTGATTGAGGAGCAACGCAAGCTGCATGTGGCCATCAACCTCGCACGCCACCAGAATGAGCTTGATAACGTGAAGGCTGAGGCGTCCCTCGTGGCCTCGCGAGATGCCTACTCCCGAGCCCTAGAGGAGGCTCAGGAAGCAGATTATCGTCGCGAGATCGCAGAGAAGCACGCGTGGGAGCTCCAAGCCTGGAGCGCCTCCTTGGAGCAGCATGTGGAGCTGCATCGGGCTGCCCTTGCGTTGCTGAAGGGGACGCCTGTTGAGGAGGAGGAGCTTCGGAAGCATGAGGAAGTGCTAACGCTGGAGGTTGTCGAGCGCAGCCTGGATCTTGAGAGATTGGAGATGAGGGAGCGCCAGGTCGCCCAGGCGGAGGACGATGTTGGCACGCGCGAGGCTTGAATCCAGGAGGAGGTCGACTGCCGCGTGGCAGAGGCTTGTGCAGATCTCGTGAGCAGGTATGACTTGAAACTGGAGATGGTTGAGGCTGAAGCTGCGGGCAGGACTGCCGCCCTTAGGTCCAAGCTGACTGAAACGGAGCAGCGCGCGGAGGCCACCGTAGCTGCCCTAGTCTTGGCGCAGACTGAGGTGGCCTCCACCCGTGCCGAGCTACTTCTTCTTCGACAACGGGTCGACGACACGGAGTCCATTGCGCGCCAGAGCAGAGAGGAAGTGCTTGAACGGCAGACGCTGGAGCACATGCATGGCCCCATGCTCCAAGAGCTCAGGAACAGGGCCAACACGGCCCTGGGCAATATCTGTGATACGGACGCCTCGCATCCTCATGTGACCAACTATGCCAGTCATCTTCGCTTCTTCACTAATGTGGTGACGCGCCTGGAGAACCACTCCTTGAGGGCTCGCCAACTTCTCGAGGAGAGGAGCCGCAGCCTGCTTGGGCGTGCATTTTCCTGCATCTTCAGCCATCTTCAGAACACCGACCCCCACTTTGACTTTGACGCCGTCATCGCCCCGGTGCCCGAGGCCATCCGGGGAGACCTGGCGCGGTGGGTGGAAGACAACGTGGATGCACTTGTTAGGGCCTTTCCTTCTGACAACGACGGGGTGGTAGTCACGGCAGATGGTGGCGATGTGGTCAATGGTGGTGGTGGCAATGATAGTGATGGCGATGCCAGTGACAACGACAGCAGCGCCAGCGATGCTTTTGGAGGCGATCAGGAGGGTGCGGTGAGCGATATGTTTGACTGATCATGTGTTCCTCTGCTGTTTAGCCTGCACACAAAAGCTCGGGCACGGCCCAAAGGTTGTAAGAGCATTTTGGGAGGGGAAACCCCTCATGTAAAAGATTACCGTCTGCATGCTTTTAAGAACGATACTGAACGTGTGCCTCCATGGTCCTACGGGCCCTGCGGAGAGCTTGTTGTTATGGTTTACCTTTAGCCGGGATGAGTCCTGTATGGGCTCGCGAGGCCGTGAGACTCTGAGGGTCCCCTGAGGGGCCTGTTGACCAGGTGGGGTGGGCCTCGTGAGAGCGAGTGCCGGCCGTGGTGCGGCATGCATGCAGCGCACGTGCGCTTCGCCCAGCCCCGTCCGCGAGAGGCTCGCGAAGGGGAGGCAGCTAGTGCGAACTCCAAACTAGGGCGCAACCAGACACAAGAAATCACACGAGCAAGAAAAAACACCCCACCCCCCGCACACGCAAACGCAAATTCAATTTCAACTTAAATCCGAAGCAAGGAAGTTCAACCACAGAAAGGGAGGCAAAAAGCAAAAGGGTGCGTCCGGCACCTAGTCTAGTCTTCGACGTCTTCTCACCAGCGCGGAGCTAAGTGCTGCCACTGGGCGTGGGAGGGAGCCCTCGAGGCCCGAGGGCGGCTCTCCGGAGACTCCGGGGCGTGTACAGCCCCAACTCATTATTACGGGAGAGTGTCATGGGCGGCGAGCTTCACAGGCACTGGGCCTTCTTCACGGGCACCGGGCCTTGCTTCATATCGCCAGGCGAGGGTCCCGCCTTGTGCCACCCTCGACCACCATTGACGGCGGCCGGAGACCAAGGACGACGCCAATGGGGGCAAAGGGGACGCCAGCGGTTCCCTCGGCGACCACGGGTCCTCTGCTGGGGGTAGGCTTTGCAGCACCTCCCCGGTAGAGGGCCTACCTCTGGGGAATGCCTTGCTCTGCACGCCATGGGGAGGGGCCTGGCTCCCGGCCGCTCTCCTGCAGACCCTAGTGCGCTCCTCCTAGCGGAAGGGAGGCTGCTGAGCTGGGGCTGCCTTCCGCTGAAGTGACATGAACCTCCTGCGACCCATGGTTAGCATAAGCTTGCTCTTGAGGAATTAGCGGTACCCGGTAGCTTGTCACACCCTAGCTAGTCATGCATTAGAGTGTTGCATCATGTTTACTCTTTCATCAGAAACTTGAAATGGGGATTTGTGAAACCCTCAGAATCATTTCTGAAAATGATCCAAATAAAAATTTCTCCAAAAAGGTCCAAGAAAATGCTCATGTTGCTCTCTGAAAATATTGGACAGAGATAAAAATCAAACCAATATTTTTAAGAGCTCATAAGTATTTATTTTGGGCATTTGGAATTAATGCATAAATATTTGCATTGGAAATATATTAGTTATATATATTAATATATGTCCAAAAATTATGCCACCTGTTGGGGAGCTCTGGAATAATATATCTAGCTCCTGCAAAAATTGGCATAAGGTTATAAAATGATTTAATATTTTATTTAAATCAAAACAAATGTCAGAAATTAGAAAAACAAAAATAAATAAAAGGAGGAGCTTACCTGGGCTCCTCCCTGTCCGGCCCAGCCAGCAGGCGGCCCAGCCCGCCTCCCTCCTCTGTCGTCTTCGTCCTCGACAGAGGGAGGGGAGTGTGCCCGGCGCGCGCGCGCGCCACCGCGCCACGCCACCTCCCTCCCTGCCTGCCTGGCGCCCTTCTCGTCGCCCTCGATGCCCCGGACGACGCCACACAGCCACCCCGACCCCCTCGCACTCCCCCTCGCCCTCGTCCTCTCCTCTGTTTCTCTCTCTCTCACGGCCGAACACCACCGACGCCACCGCTCGCCGTAGACGTAGCCACCGCGCCCCTCGAGAGCATCTGAGCAGTCCACGAGCTCCGCCACGTCGCCGGCTACCTCCTCGTCGAGCCACGCGCCTCCGGACGGCCTCCATCGCCGCCATCGCCATCGTCTTCCTCCTCGGGCTCCGCCGTCCGCCGCCGTCGATTCGCCGTCACCAGGTCTTCCCCGACCCCGCTGTGCTGCTCTGCGTGATCGCCGTGAGCATCCCCCTGTTTCCCCTCTCTTCTCCCCCTCGTTCCCGTGCCGTAGCGCGGCTCCCCACCACGGCCGAAGCCTCTCGCCGCCGTCCATGTCGCCGTCGCCGTCTCGGCCCGCCTCCGCCCAAACCGAGCATCCCTTCGCGCTCCCAGTGCCACGAGGGTGCCGCCGAGCCCCTCAGGTGGCCTCCCCGCGCCCCGCAGCCCATTTCCGCTCGAAGCCGAACTCCGGCCGCCGCCCCGAGCTTCGCTCCGGCGAGCTCCGGCATCCCCGCGGCTTCCCGTCTGCTCCCCTGGATGCGGACGAGCCCGGGCTACGCCCCGGTGCTCTCAGACGCCGTCCCCGTGGCCTGTGGCGCGGACTCCGCCGCGTCCAGAGGTCGCCGGCGGCGAGCCCCGTCGCCTGAGCCCTGCCATGTGGGCCCGACCCGTCAGGTGATTAGCTTAGTGCTAATCACCGCTTAATTAACCCCCCTGACACTGACCAGTGGGCCCCAGCGCCACTAATTCTTAATTAGAATTAAACTAACCTTGTTAAACCCCCCTGTCACTGACGTGTGGACCCCACACGTCAGGTTTGACCCCAGCCAGCCACAGTTGACCGCTGACGTCATGCTGACGTCATGCTGGCGCAATATATATATTTCTGGATTTAATTAAATCAGGAAATTCCAGAATATTATTTAAACTTCAAAAATTCATAACTTTTATTCTGTAACTCCAAATCAGACAAATTATATATGAAAAATGATCAGAAAAATCCAATCTATCCATCTGTACTATTTTCATGCATGATCAAACAAGTTAAATTGATGTTTAAAGCAGAACAAGGAAAAGCACTTTAAAAGGCCATGCTTGAGTTTCAAATTTGAATCTTTGATTCAAATTGGTTCAAACCCTGGTTTTAGTTGCATTAGCCCAACACACTCATATTGCCATGTTTCATGCATGCATCATATTGTTGCACATTGTTTGGTGATGGTTGTGTATCGGTGTCCTTTGCGACAGGTTCTGCCTCCGAGGAGTACCGTGATTACCCTCAACGAAGAACCGTATCAGTGCATCGAACCATCAGGCAAGCAACCAACCATTTGATCATATCGATACAATCCCATGTTCTCGCTCCTGCTCTCTTTTACTGCATTAAGACAACGCGTTTCAAACTGCTGTGTGCTACGGTAGTTGAACCCATTTCCTCTGCATGACCTGTCATTGCCACAGTAACTAGATGAAACCCACTAGCATGTGTAGGAGTTGTATGAGCCATATGTATGTGTTGTTCCTACCTTGCTATGCCTGCTATGCTTAGAGTCATGTCAGGTCTGGTTCATCTGGGTGATGGGCTAGAGTGAAATGATTATGTCGGTAATGAGAGTGGTGTGGTGAACACGATTTGGTAAAGGTATCGATGAGAGGCCATGTAGGAGTACATGGTGGGTTGTTTCATTGAAGCCGACCTTAAGCACTGAGATCTGTATGTGTGATTTAAGATACAACTACTACCATGCATTGGGCCCTGAAATATGACCCCGCTCGACTTCTTATTCACCCTAGCTCTCTGTCCAGGAGTTGCAAGTAGTTTCTGGTGTTTGTAGCCTACTGGAGGCCGTGGACAGCGCTGACCGTAGGGGTGGGCTGTGATGCGGTAGGTACGTGGCACGGTGTACCGAATACACGTTAGGTATCTCGGGAACCCTGTTCACATCGTTCGGGGCCGTATGGGAAACCTCGGCCGGACTCCCTACGGATGGAACCTGAATAGGCGATAAACCTGGACTAGAGGCTTAAGTGTTTAGGTAGGTTGTAGTCTACACCCACGTCGGCTTTCGCTTGAAGTCTGCCGAGCACATGCCGTGTGCAGACGCTAAGTGGTGGAAACATGTATGAAGAAGTACACCCCTGCAGGGTTATCATGATCTATTCGAATAGCCGCGTCCGCGGTAAAGGACTACTTGGCTGCCTATACAGTTCATAGACAAGTAAATGGAAACTGCTAAAATTCTCAAGATAAGTGTGAGTGCCGAGGATGGCTCTTCCGTAGGAAGACGGAGGCGGATCCTCGGTAGTGTATTGAAGTGGTGAGTAGTGGACTCGTGTGCGCAAAACCATTTCAAGTTGAAGTATCGTAGGATAGTCTAGCCAAGAGTCAAAGCTGGCTTGCTGCAATAACTCCACCAACCCTTCTTGATAATATGCATGTATGTAGGATCTGATGTAAGTCTTGCTGAGTACCTTTGTACTCATGTTGCTATAATTTACATTTTACAGAAGACGCTGCAACCCCTTCTGATGGGTTCTATGTAGACGTTGACATCAACGAGTAGGCTAAAGGCCCAGGTGGTGATCCTGAGCTTGTGAAGGACCACGTAGTATAGTTAGGCTTTCCAAGCCTCTTTTATTTTACTAGTTGTCTGTACTCAGACAAGTTACTTCCGCTGCTGGTTTGTATGACTGTATGACTTGAATGCTGGGTCGTGTGACCCGTACCTTTGTGTATGTTATGTATGGCTCTCTGAGCCTTAAATAAAGTACTTGTGTCATAGAGTCATGTTGTGATGCTTCGTTGTATTTGCACATATCGAGCATATTGTGTGTATGATTGAAATGCTTGGTATGTGTGGGATCTGACTATCTAGTTGTTTATCTTTAGTAGCCCCTCTTACCAAGAAATGTCTCCTAGTGTTACCGCTGAGCCATGGTAGCGTGCTACTGCTCTGGAACACTTAGGCTGGCCGGCATGTGTCCTTCTTCGTTCCTGTGTCTGTCCCTTCGGGGAAATGTCAAGCATTGAGTACAGGAGTCCTGTTAGCCCGCTACAGCCCGGTTTACCGGAGTCCTGCTAGCCCAGTGCTACAGCCCGGACCCACTTGCTGTTGACCGACACGTTCGAGGCTGGGTCATGAATGCCTGTCCCTGTAAGTCTGTGCCACTTTGGGTTTACGACTAGTCATGTTAGCCCGGGCTCCTTATCATATGGATGCTAGCGACACTATCATATACGTGAGCCAAAAGGCGCAAATGGTCCCGGGCAAAGGTAAGGCGACACCCGTGGGGATACCGTGCGTGAGGCCGCAAAGTGATATGAGGTGTTACCGGCTAGATCGATGTGACATCGAGTCGGGGTCCTGACAGCGTTGGCATCAGAGCCGGACTGCCTGTAGGTTCTCCAAGCCAAACTGGTCGATGTTGAGTCTAGAAATTCTTTAGTTATATGTAGGGGAATTGTTTGTGGGCTGGAACGTAAGGCTCTTTTTACTCCTTTATCTTATGACATTCTGATCTGAGTCAGTCCATTCTTCTACCGGGGGTTAAGGAATTAGGATCTATTCTCTCTATCAGGATCACGTGTTACTAATCAGTAGTACCTTATAAGTTTGATGGATACAAGCCTAGTTCAGTTCTTCTACCATATTATGTTGCTAGGATGGTCTCAGAACTTTGATATGATGATGTTGAGTGTGTATGAAATCCTTTGTCAAATGTCTCAAAATCCTTCTTGAGCATTTACAGCTGTTATGCTGCCGAAATTTTGCTAGAAATTCTAATGCCTTTGCATTATGATTGTGCTTTCAGATGGCCACTCGCGACCTCAATCAAGTGGTTCGCCTGACTCGATGCCTAGATGTACCCGGCCATACTGCCAAGTTGGTCAGGGTAATGACTGAGGCTGGATACCGCTGGTATCCTGAGTACACGGTCGAAGAGCAATTTCGGGACTTTAATCAAAGCCAGTATCTCTGCACTGTCAGGATATTTCCATCTTATCCTGGATCCACCGAGCCCCTTCACTGCTCCTATGGACTCGGGGTTACTATTGAGATGGCTGTCCAGGACGCCGCCTACTCTATGATGACCATCATGCGAGTCAGATCTGGACTATTTCGGGACTCTGATTTCCGGTATATGCCAGGATCACTTCCGGGAGCACAAGGGTATCTCCAGGCTATCTATGCTGACCCCACCCAGGAGGATTCACGGACTCGCACCACTGCTGAGATGCTCGAGGATAAGGACCGTGAAAATCGGGCCTTGAGGTTAGAGCTCTTCAATACCCGTGCTGACCACTGGGCCACCTTGACTCGGTTCGCACCGGCGGTGCAAGCTGGATATTCGGATATGCGCGATCTCTATCCTGTGAGATCTGCTCTGCCAGACGTGATGGGTTGGCGTGATGTAGGAGGCATCACCCCACCTCGCGGTCCCCGCAGGCCACCGTCTGTTGGTCCAAGACCTCATCCTAGCCCCTATGGTCCACAAGCTCCGCGAGATCGTCTGTTTCCGGATGATCATGTTGAGCTTCCAGGCTATGGAGGTGACTTCTACGAGGACTACTACGGATCGGTCTGAGTTAGTGGTAGTATCACTAGTTCACACTAGCTGTGTCATCTATCGTCCCGTGTGACTCGTGGGATATGACCTAGTTTGTACTCTTTCCGGAGGAGTAGAAAAATAATGTATAGGAGCTTGGAATGCCTCCGATGAGATGTAATCCTCTTTTCACCGTAATAGTACTTTGTTTGGTCTTGTACTAAACCCTGTATGGTGTGTATGATGATGGAATAAAGAAGCAGTTTCTGTATTTACCATGTCATACGGATGATCATCTTGCATTTCGAGTTATTCCTTACATTTTATATCCTATGTCGGAATTTTATCATCCTGACTAAATCATTGTCTTGTTTACCTAGGATGGTCAACACGCGCACTAACCCTGCTCCTCAAGAGCAGGCCGAAGGCAGTGAAGTCAGGGATGCAAATCTGCCTCATCCTCCTTCCCTAGCCGAGGTTATGATGGAAGCTGAGAGAAACAAGCGGGAGACCAACCGTTTGTTGGAGCGTATTGAACAGAACACAGCACACCATCAGAGGACTAACGTGGTGTCACTCAGTGATTTTATCAAATTACATCCACCCACGTTCCACCACTCCGTCGAGCCTCTCGACGCTGATGACTGGCTTCGCAGTATCTCTCACAAACTGCGTTCCGCGCTGGTAGCAGAGGCTGACAAGGTCACCTTTGCTGCATATCATCTTGAAGGCCCCGCCAGTCTATGGTGGGAGAATTATGGAGCTATGCGCCCAGCGGGCCATGTCACTACTTGGGCTGAATTCAGTGAGGCTTTCCGTGAACATCACATTCCGGAGGGTCTCATGGACCGTAAACGTGAGGAATTTTGCAGTTTCACCCAAGGCCGACTTTCTGTGGATGCTTACAGCAGGGAGTTTGGTAATCTCGCACGATATGCAACTGAGGAAGTGTCTACTGATGCCAAGAAGCAAGCAAGGTTCCGTAAGGGCCTTAGTCCTGAGCTTCGCCGTGACCTCCATCTGCATGAGTGCACATCTTTTCAGAAACTTGTCAACAAAGCCATCAGTGCTGAAACTGGTCAGACTGACTATGACGCAACACGCAAGCATGGCCGTGACATGGGTTCCTCATCCGGTGCTGGTCCTCAGAAGCGCCGCGTATGGGTGCCCAACACCGCCCTGCCACCCAGGTTCACACCGAGGCCATCTTTCCAGGCTCCTCGCCCTGTTCAACAGTCTGCACCGGCCAAGCCCTATGGGGGTCCAACCAATAATGCTCCTCCATGTACCAGTTCCGTGACTTGTTTCAAGTGTGGGGAATCTGGCCACTATATGCGTGAGTGTCCCCAGACCAACCCCAACCAGTCTGCTAAAGTTGTTGGCCGTGGCAAGCCGACAGGAAAAGTATTCCACGCCAAGCCGGTCACCGCTTCACGTGGCCATGTCAACTGTATCTCTGCCGAAGAAGCTCAAGAGGATCCCAACGTCGTTCTCGGTACGCTTCTTGTTAATTGCCACCCGGCATCTGTTCTTTTCGATACAGGAGCCTCTCATTCTTTTATATCCGAAAATTATGCTCGTTTGCATAACGTCGCATTCGGTGATATGCCAACCTCTACGGTAATTCAAACTCCGGGATCCAAATGGCAAACTTCTAGAGTAAGCCATGGAAATGAAATCCAAGTCGACAGACTTGTTTTCCTCGCGTCTTTGATAGCCCTTAAATCTTCAGATATAAATATCATTCTGGGTATGGACTGGATGTCAGCTCATCATGCCCAAATTGATTGCTTCTCTAGGACTGTTCAGCTCACCCATCCTTCGGGGAAGATAGTCAATTTCTTGACCCGAATAGCCAAGCGACAATTATATTCTCTTAACGCCAGCCCTTTGCCAGACCTTGAGGACGTGCCGGTAGTCCGTGACTTCCCGGATGTCTTCCCAGAGGAATTGCCAGGTGTTCCACCTGACAGGGATGTTGAGTTCGTAATAGACCTCATCCCAGGAACCGTTCTGATTGCTAGAAGACCTTATAAGATGGCACCACTAGAACTAGCCGAGCTTAAGAAACAACTCGATGAGTCCTTGAAAAAGGGTTTCATCCACCCTAGCTCATCTCCGTGGGCTTGCCCCATCCTATTCGTCAAGAAGAAGGATGGTACGGACCGGATGGTTGTAGATTACCAACCTGTCAATTTGGTCACAATCAAGAACAAATATCCGCTCCCCAGGATCAACGACCTATATGATCAGCTCGCTGGATCCTCAGTCTTCTCCAAGATGGATTTGAGGTTGGGCTACCATCAAATCAAAATCAGAAACAGGGACATTCCTAAAACGGCCTTTGTTACTCGTTATGGCCAATACGAGTACACCGTCATGTCCTTCGGTTTAACCAACGCTCCAGCCACCTTTTCTCGGTTAATGAACTCAATCTTCATGGAGTATTTGGATAAATTCGTCGTGGTTTACCTCGATGATATACTCATCTACTCCAAGAACGAGGAGGAACATGCCGAACATCTAAGGATAGTGTTGAAGAAACTTCGAGAGCACCGCCTTTATGCCAAGTTTTCCAAATGTGAATTTTGGTTGTCAGAAGTGACCTATCTGGGTCATGTAATATCTGGTAAAGGTATTGCTGTTAACCCTGAGCGAGTTCAAGCCGTCCTTAATTGGACTCCACCTGAATCGGTCAAGCAAGTTCGGAGTTTTCTGGGCTTAGCGAGCTATTGTCGTCGCTTTGTCGAGAACTTCTCCAAGGTTGCTAAACCTCTAACCGAACTCCTCAAGAAAGATAAGAAGTTCGAGTGGACTCCACAATGTGAGCACAGCTTTCAGGAACTGAAAAGACGCCTGACTTCTGCTCCCGTACTGGTACCGCCAGACTTCTCCAAGGACTTTGTTATCTACTGCGACGCCTCGCGACAAGGACTAGGTTGCATTCTCATGCAAGATCGACACGTAATTGCCTACGCTTCACGGCAATTGCACCCACATGAGGAGAATTATCCTACTCATGATCTAGAGCTTGCAGCCGTAGTCTATGCACTTAAGACCTGGCGACATTACCTCCTCGGTAATCGTTGCGAAATATTCACTGATCACCAAAGTCTGAAGTACATTTTCACCCAACCGGATTTGAATCTCAGGCAAAGACGTTGGGTTGAGTTGATCATAGACTTCGACTTAGGAATAACCTACACCCCAGGGAAAGCCAACGTCATGGCTGATGCGCTAAGTCGTAAATCTTATTGTAACAACCTGATGTTACAACAAAGTCAACCGCTTCTCCATGAGGAATTTCGGAAGCTTAACCTTCACATTGTACCTCAAGGTTTTCTTTGCACCTTGGTAGCAAAACCTACTCTTACGGATCAAATCAGCGCTGCCCAAAAGCGAGATAAGGGAATATCTAAAATCAAAGAGAACATTGCTAGCGGAGGTGCTAGTTGTTTCTCCACAAATGATCATGGTGTTGTGTACTTTGAGAACCGTCTAGTGGTTCCCAAGAACCAGCATCTATGGCAGTTGATCCTTAAGGAGGCTCATGAATCTCCTCTCACCATTCATCCCGGTAGTACTAAGATGTATCAGGACCTACGCCAGAGGTTCTGGTGGACTAGGATGAAGAGAGAGATTGCTCAGTATATTGCAAATTGCGACGTCTGTCGTCGTGTAAAAGCAGAGCACCAACGGCCTGCTGGCACCCTTCAACCCTTAGCTATTCCTGAATGGAAATGGGATAAAATTGGTATGGATTTCATTACCGGTTTTCCCAGGACCAAGAGAGGGAATAATGCTATTTTCGTCGTTGTCGATCGTCTTTCCAAAGTAGCCCATTTCTTACCTGTTCGTGAGAGTATAATCGCTAGTCAGCTGGCAGACTTATACATCTCCCGAATAGTGTCCCCCCATGGTGTTCCTTTGGAAATTAACTCGGATCGAGGAAGTCATTTCACCTCTCGATTTTGGGAAAGTTTCCAAAATGCTATGGGAACCCGTCTCTCCTTTAGCACCGCTTTCCACCCTCAGTCGAGTGGTCAAGTGGAACGCGTCAACCAGATTCTAGAAGACATGCTTCGAGCCTCTGTTATCTCATTCGGAATGGACTGGGAGAAGTGCCTTCCATTTGCTGAATTCGCTTACAACAACAGCTATCAATCTAGCTTGGGTAAAGCCCCTTTTGAAGTTCTCTATGGACGACGGTGTCGAACACCCCTTAACTGGTCAGAGACCGGGGAAAGACAATTCTTTGGCCCGGATATGATTCAGGAAGCAGAAGAGCAAGTTCGCATCGTTCGTGAAAAGTTGAAAACAGCCCAATCTCGTCAAAAGAGTCAATATGACCGAAAACATAAGGCTATGACTTTCGAGGTTGACGAGAAGGCTTATCTTCGGGTCACCCCTCTGAAGGGAACCCATCGTTTCGGTATCAAAGGCAAATTGGCTCCTTGTTACATTGGACCTTTTCGCATTCTCGCCAAACGAGGGGAAGTTGCCTACCAGTTGGAACTACCTCCGCACCTCTCCAGAGTCCACGATGTCTTCCACGTTTCTCAACTCAGGCGTTGCTTCTCGGATCCTATCCGTGGAGTGAACCACGAAACGCTTGATCTCCAAGATAATCTTACATATCGAGAGTACCCCATTCGTATCCTCGATCAGGCCGAGCGTACCACTCTACGTCATAATATCAAGTTTCTCAAAGTACAATGGTCGCACCATTCTGAGGATGAAGCAACTTGGGAAAGGGAGGATCGTCTTCGACTCGAGTATCCCGCCTTATTCCCGGAGGAACCCAAATCTCGGGACGAGATTCTTTTGAGTGGGGGTGAGTTGTCACACCCTAGCTAGTCATGCATTAGAGTGTTGCATCATGTTTACTCTTTCATCAGAAACTTGAAATGGGGATTTGTGAAACCCTCAGAATCATTTCTGAAAATGATCCAAATAAAAATTTCTCCAAAAAGGTCCAAGAAAATGCTCATGTTGCTCTCTGAAAATATTGGACAGAGATAAAAATCAAACCAATATTTTTAAGAGCTCATAAGTATTTATTTTGGGCATTTGGAATTAATGCATAAATATTTGCATTGGAAATATATTAGTTATATATATTAATATATGTCCAAAAATTATGCCACCTGTTGGGGAGCTCTGGAATAATATATCTAGCTCCTGCAAAAATTGGCATAAGGTTATAAAATGATTTAATATTTTATTTAAATCAAAACAAATGTCAGAAA
>NC_041385.1:218793366-218901437 GCF_002162155.2 Triticum dicoccoides
CCACCGACGCCACCGCTCGCCGTAGACGTAGCCACCGCGCCCCTCGAGAGCATCTGAGCAGTCCACGAGCTCCGCCACGTCGCCGGCTACCTCCTCGTCGAGCCACGCGCCTCCGGACGGCCTCCATCGCCGCCATCGCCATCGTCTTCCTCCTCGGGCTCCGCCGTACGCCGCCGTCGATTCGCCGTCACCAGGTCTTCCCCGACCCCGCTGTGCTGCTCTGCGTGATCGCCGTGAGCATCCCCCTGTTTCCCCTCTCTTCTCCCCCTCGTTCCCGTGCCGTAGCGCCGCTCCCCACCACGGTCGAAGCCTCTCGCCGCCGTCCATGTCGCCGTCGCCGTCTCGGCCCGCCTCCGCCCAAACCGAGCATCCCTTCGCGCTCCCAGTGCCACGAGGGTGCCGCCGAGCCCCTCAGGTGGCCTCCCCGCGCCCCGCAGCCCATTTCCGCTCGAAGCCGAACTCCGGCTGCCACCCCGAGCTTCGCTCCGGCGAGCTCCGGCATCCCCGCGGCTTCCCGTCTGCTCCCCTGGATGCGGACGAGCCCGGGCTACGCCCCGGTGCTCTCAGACGCCGTCCCCGTGGCCTGTGGCGCGGACTCCGCCGCGTCCAGAGGTCGCCGGCGGCGAGCCCCGTCGCCTGAGCCCTGCCATGTGGGCCCGACCCGTCAGGTGATTAGCTTAGTGCTAATCACCGCTTAATTAACCCCCCTGACACTGACCAGTGGGCCCCAGCGCCACTAATTCTTAATTAGAATTAAACTAACCCTGTTAAACCCCCCTGTCACTGACGTGTGGACCCCACACGTCAGGTTTGACCCCAGCCAGCCGGAGTTGACCGCTGACGTCATGCTGACGTCATGCTGGCGCAATATATATATTTCTGGATTTAATTAAATCAGGAAATTCCAGAATATTATTTAAACTTCAAAAATTCATAACTTTTATTCTGTAACTCCAAATCAGACAAATTATATATGAAAAATGATCAGAAAAATCCAATCTATCCATCTGTACTATTTTCATGCATGATCAAACAAGTTAAATTGATGTTTAAAGCAGAACAAGGAAAAGCACTTTAAAAGGCCATGCTTGAGTTTGAAATTTGAATCTTTGATTCAAATTGGTTCAAACCCTTCTGGTTTTAGTTGCATTAGCCCAACACACTCATATTGCCATGTTTCATGCATGCATCATATTGTTGCACATTGTTTGGTGATGGTTGTGTATCGGTGTCCTTTGCGACAGGTTCTGCCTCCGAGGAGTACCGTGATTACCCTAACGAAGAACCGTATCAGTGCATCGAACCATCAGGCAAGCAACCAACCATTTGATCATATCGATACAATCCCATGTTCTCGCTCCTGCTCTCTTTTACTACATTAAGACAACGCGTTTCAAACTGCTGTGTGCTACGGTAGTTGAACCCATTTCCTCTGCATGACCTGTCATTGCCACAGTAACTAGATGAAACCCACTAGCATGTGTAGGAGTTGTATGAGCCATATGTATGTGTTGTTCCTACCTTGCTATGCCTGCTATGCTTAGAGTCGTGTCGGGTCTGGTTCATCTGGGTGATGAGCTAGAATGAAATGATTATGTCGGTAATGAGAGTGGTGTGGTGAACACGATTTGGTAAAGGTATCGATGAGAGGCCATGTAGGAGTACATGGTGGGTTGTTTCATTGAAGCCGACCTTAAGCACTGAGATCTGTATGTGTGATTTAAGATACATCTACTACCATGCATTGGGCCCTGAAATATGACCCCGCTCGACTTCTTATTCACCCAAGATCTCTGTCCAGGAGTTGCATGTAGTTTCTGGTGTTTGTAGCCTACTGGAGGCCGTGGACAGCGCTGACCGTAGGGGTGGGCTGTGATGCGGTAGGTACGTGGCACGGTGTACCGAATACCCGTTAGGTATCTCGAGAACCCTGTTCACATCGTTCGGGGCCGTATGGGAAACCTCGGCCGGACTCCCTGCGGATGGAACCTGAATAGGCGATAAACCTGGACTAGAGGCTTAAGTGTTTAGGTAGGTCGTGGTCTACACCCACGTCGGCTTTCGCTTGAAGTCTGCCGAGCACATGTCGTGTGCAGACGCTAAGTGGTGGAAACATGTATGAAGAAGTACACCCCTGCAGGGTTATCATGATCTATTCGAATAGCCGCGTCCGCGGTAAAGGACTACTTGGTTGCCTATACAGTTCATAGACAAGTAAATGGAAACTGCTAAAATTCTCAAGATAAGTGTGAGTGCCGAGGATGGCTCTTCCGTAGGAAGACGGAGGCGGATCCTCGGTAGTGTATTGAAGTGGTGAGTAGTGGACTCGTGTGCGCAAAACCATTTCAAGTTGAAGTATCGTAGGATAGTCTAGCCAAGAGTCAAAGCTGGCTTGCTGCAATAACTCCACCAACCCTTCTTGATAATATGCATGTATGTAGGATCTGATGTAAGTCTTGCTGAGTACCTTTGTACTCATGTTGCTATAATTTACATTTTACAGAAGACGCTGCAACCCCTTCTGATGGGTTCTATGTAGACGTTGACATCAACGAGTAGGCTAAAGGCCCAGGTGGTGATCCTGAGCTTGTGAAGGACCACGTAGTATAGTTAAGCTTTCCAAGCCTCTTTTATTTTACTAGTTGTCTGTACTCAGACAAGTTACTTCCGCTGCTGGTTTGTATGACTGTATGACTTGAATGCTGGGTCGTGTGACCCGTACCTTTGTGTATGTTATGTATGGCTCTCTGAGCCTTAAATAAAGTACTTGTGTCATAGAGTCATGTTGTGATGCTTCGTTGTATTTGCACATATCGAGCATATTGTGTGTATGATTGAAATGCTTGGTATGTGTGGGATCTGACTATCTAGTTGTTTATCTTTAGTAGCCCCTCTTACCGGGAAATGTCTCCTAGTGTTACCGCTGAGCCATGGTAGCTTGCTACTGCTCTGGAACACTTAGGCTGGCCGGCATGTGTCCTTCTTCGTTCCTGTGTCTGTCCCTTCGGGGAAATGTCACGCATTGAGTACCGGAGTCCTGTTAGCCCGCTACAGCCCGGTTTACCGGAGTCCTGCTAGCCCAGTGCTACAGCCCGGACCCACTTGCTGTTGACCGACACGTTCGAGGCTGGGTCATGAATGCCTGTCCCTGTAAGTCTGTGCCACTTTGGGTTTACGACTAGTCATGTCAGCCCGGGCTCCTTATCATATGGATGCTAGCGACACTATCATATACGTGAGCCAAAAGGCGCAAACGGTCCCGGGCAAAGGTAAGGCGACACCCGTGGGGATACCGTGCGTGAGGCCGCAAAGTGATATGAGGTGTTACCGGCTAGATCGATGTGACATCGAGTCGGGGTCCTGACATAGCTGCTGCTGCCTAAGCGTTTGGTGAGGCTTCCTTGAGGCTCCTGAAAAGGCTCGGCCTCTGGCGTCTCCTCCTCCCAGCCTGATCCGAGGAATGAGCCAGGGTCATCTTCAAGCGCGTACTCCTGATCCACCATGCGGGGCATGTAAGCCTCCAAGGTCGCCGCCTCGAAGACCTCACCGTAGTGCCCCACGCTCCATGTGGCCTGTCCCAATGCGCCATCTTGAGGATGGTAGGGCAACGGCCCGCCCGGGCCGTAGGCAGCGATGCACATGCCCTCGCTCATCGGAGATGGTGCTGGTGTAGCCTGACGCCTGGCTCCGATGGTTGAGCTGGTGTCGATGAAGCCCTGGGGCACGCCTGAGGGCACGCGGGCGCGGAGAGGTCCACTTCATGATCCAGCCGGGGCCTAGGGTGGAAGCTGGAAACAGAAGGGCGCCGCCCCCGAGGCCGCGACATCCAGGAGCTCGGAAACGCGCTCCAGCAACACGTCTTGGCCACCCTCCTGCAACCTGCACCGTAGCAGCTCCCGAGCCACAGTGAGGGCGGCCCTCATGTTCGCTTGCTCCCACCGGGTGTGCAGCACCGTGGCCGCGGCATGGCTTGAGGCCCGTGCGGCTGATCGCACATGCCGGGGGGTAAGGGTAGGCAGCGCTTGACCGTGTCGCCCGCGCCCCGCAGCGTTCTACGGTGCGCGGGCTTCCTGGGGTGCGGGGTTGAGGTCACCTTGGCCAGGCGGCGTGGCAGGGGCTGCCCATGCCGCCCAGCAGTCGGCGTTGGTCGTCGGGTCACCGGACATGGATGCGACGAAGCAGTGTAATGCAGATCGGTGGAAGGAAGACTCCGGCACACCGCTACCTGGTGCGCCAAATGTCAGATATCGGGTTCCGGCAAAACCCTTAAGGTTCGAACTCTGGAGTGCGCACGAAGATTTCCTCCTACCGATTCACGCCCTCAGCCTCGCCGCAATCCTTAAGCTAGATCAATCTCACAGCACAAGAGACACAAGGTGTGTACTAGTTCGGGCCACCATTGTGGTGTAATACCCTACTATAGTGTGGTGTTGGTGGATTGCCTCTTGGGCTAATGATGAATAGTACATAGGAAGAATAGCCTCGCGAGGAGAGGTGTTCTTGTGTTCGGTGGCGTGCTTAAGGAGGAATTGATCGGTCCCCTCTATGGTGGTAGCTAGCACTATTTATAGAGGCCTTAGTCCTCTTCCCGAATATTGAGCGGGAAGGGATCCAACAACGGCCATTTCGAAAGGGGACAACTAGTAGAAGCTATCTTGACTAAAGGTGGTCTTCGCCTTCCAAAGGTGCTGGTGATGATGCTGTCTTGGGCTGCACAGTGGCCTCCGTCCTGCCGGTCTGCTGGTCTTGGTCTCGTTCCACCGATATGGAAACCTTTGCCTGATGCCTCGGTACTCCGTGCCTGCGCATGCCCCCTTTGCACCAAAGAGGAAACGAGGACACTGCACAGCCTGGCGCCCACCTGGCGCCCGCCTGGTCTTGATCGTCATGGCTTGCATCACGGGCACCTCGCGAGGTACCCCTTGCCTTGATCTCTCCGCCTCCTCACGAGCCTGCCTGGCGAGGCCACTTCTGAGGAGGCCTTGTGCCGTCCGCCCTGCGAGGCTTGGCCCCTCGCGAGGGTCTCGAGTGTTGGTTCATGAAGACGGGCCGTATTGGGCCACTGGTTGAGCCACGTAGCAGGCGGCAGGTAGGCAAGTCTGAGGACCCCCCTTCCTAGAACGCCGACATCGTGTGCGAAGAACTCAACCTCTCCAGCTAGCTAATTCGTTGCCCCCACGGCCAAGCTCGATGAACCGGAAAGGAAAGGGACACATCAGTTTACCCAGGTTCGAGCCACCTTGCGGTATAAGAACCTACTTCTGCTTTGTGGTGGATTAGCCTCGCGAGGGGTTGATGATGAACTAGTACAAGGGAAGAACAACCTCGGGAGGTCTGCTCTTGTGTGTATGTAAGCTAAGGGTTCGGCCTGGATCCAATCTTTGATCCCCTCCTATGGTGGTGGCTGAGCTATATTTATAGTGGCCTTGATCCTCTTCCTCCAAGCAAAGGCGGGAAGGGATTCCACAGTGGCCAATTGTGAAGGGGGACAAGTAGTACATCTTATCCTGACAAAAGACGGTCTTTGCCTGCAAAGCTTCTGGTTGTGACGCCGTGGTGGGCCCGGCGATGACATCCGTCTTGCCATCCTGGCGGTCTTGGTCTTGTTGCATGGGAATGGAAACCTTTGGGTGATTCCTCGGGACCCTACGCGTGCGCTTGCCTCCTTAGCACCAAAGAGGAAACCGTTGCTCTGCGCCCACCTGGCCTTGGTTGCCATGGCTTGCGTTACCTCGACCTCATGAGGTAGGCGCTTGCATAGGAATCTCCACTCCTTAGGAGCCATCCTGAGGAGGCCTCTCCCTCCGGAGGTCTTGGCGCCGTCCGCCTCACGAGGCTTGGCTCCTTGCGAGGGTCTTGTATTGAAGGTGCTGAAGATGGGTCATGCCAGGGCATCGATGAAGCCACACCGTGGGCCGCAGGCAGGCAAGTTTGGGTACCCTGGTTCCCAGAATGCCGACAGTAGCCCTCGGGCCCAAGGCGCGCTTGGACTTAGCTTCGGGGCAAAGCCAAAGGGCAAGGGCAAAGCGCCACATGCCCCAATCACTTGCATACCAGGATAACATGTGGTGCTTGATGGGATGTGGGCGTCTCCACTTCCCCATGCTTCCTCGGCAACTGCCCGACTTGATGACTCCCTGTTGCATGCAAAAAAGCCATCATTACTTGGAATCATGGGCGGTCGGCGGTTGGCCTCCTTCCGACTATAAATTTGAGAGGGGGAGGAGCCCCTACTCATCTCCCTCTTCTTGCTGCTTGCTCCTCCTTCTTCCTCCTTGCCCCGCCACCTTGTCGAAGCATCCATGGCGCCAATGAAGAAGTTTTCTGCTACGGAAAAGGGGAAGGCCCACAAGGAGGGGCCAGGCTCGCCACCGTCCAAGAGAGGCCACGGACGCCCCCGAAAGTACACCACGACTCCAGCGGTGGCCCCTCGAGGGTGCGGGCACACCCCCTCAAGGGCCAGCGTTGCCTCAGGCAGCCACCGCGGTGCTTCCTCCCGCGGTGGGAGCTGTCATGGACGGAGAGGCCTAGCGACGGGGGAAGGCGCGTGGCAGTCGCCCGGCCACCGCGGCCGCGCTCCCACTCAGCCAACGCGTCCCCGGAGTTTGTTGTGTGGTCGGAGAGGCCCGCGGGCATCTGGTTCCAGCTTCCACGTTTCTTCACAGGCGTGTTGCCGGCCGGGGGGCCTGGCGGCCTCTGGCTGTAGGCCGACGGATGCTGCAGCAAGGCCTCATGGATGGAGGTCGAAGTCACCGCCACTGGCAACGTGTTCCTGAACCACGGGTGGCAGCCGTTCATCCGTGCACAGGGCTTGTACGGGAGGTGCACCCTCCACTTCAGGTACGACGGCGTCGCGACCCTCTATGTCAGGGTGTTCGGGGAAGATGGCAGGCGCTCGGGGTGCTGCCCGGAAAGCGACAGCGACAACGACGATGGTGACAATACCGACGGCCGGAGGGGTGGCGCCATCGCTAGTGGTTGGCTTGCCCTCGGCAACGGTCGTGCCACCTCCAGCGGTGGCGGCTCCTCCTCCGGGGAGAGCACCACGCGACTATGACGAGCTGCCGCGTCGCCGAGCTCAAACTAGGGAGGGTGACGAGCCGCGTCATCGTCGTGCCCTGGTGAAGTAGGAGGAGCACCCCGACTGAGCCCGAGTGCTGCTGTAGCCGGGCCTCAAGAGCCGTTGTAGTCGCGCGGCTTGCTTTTGTTTCTTTCTTTCCTGCATTGAAAAAAGTTAGAGGGCCCTATCGGGGCATGTACTGAACTATGGCGCTTGCGCCATTATGTCATTGCGATACCCACGTTACCGCTGATTGTGGTTGGGGCGACTTAGCTTGATATTCTTGTGGTGCACTCCCCTGGCGCAAGAGCGTGCCTTTCCAAGGGTCGAATTCTCTGCACGCCGCAAAAAAGTGCCTTGCCGCGAGGAGACTCAAAAGTCGCTGAGCCTCAGGAGGCACCATGTAGCTGTTGGATTAGGAAACCTCCGGAGGCTTCATGCCCGTGATCTTGTTTGAGAGCGTTGCCCAAGGATGAAGACGCCAAAAGGCCGGGGTACTGAGGCTTTGGCGAGGTGTGTTCGCGGGCGGGCTAGAGCGCACACACCTGCCCAGCCCCAGCGCACGGGACGCGCGGGGAGGAGCAACGGGCAAATGCCACTCCTCCTGAGGCAAGACTTGGAAGAGCGAACGGTGCAAGGAGAAGAAATTTCCCAACCCTCAAATGAAACACAGAAAATTTAAAATTCCATTCAAGAAGTTGAAAACCAGCTACAAAAAGCAAGCAAAAGAACAGCCACGTCCGGCATGTATACTAGTCGTGTTGTCTTCCCACCAGCGTGGAGCATGGGGCCTCCACTAGGACGTGGGTGGGAGCCCCTATGAGGCCCAGGGCGGTGCTCAGGAGACTTCGGGGTGTGTACATCCCCAACTCATTATTATGTGAGAGTGTCACGAGCGGAGATCTTCAGGGAACATGGCCTTGGTCATGGTTAGAATTTCAGGAGGTGCTGGATGTTCCAGGCATTCTAGATGGGGACCCCGTCCTGCCTCTCCATGAGCATGGCGCCAGGCCTAGAGACATGGGCGATCCTGAACGTGTCCTCGCACATGGGCGAGAGCTTGTGAATCCCCTCCCTAGAGAGCACCCTCCTCACGACGAGGTCACCCACCTCGAGGGTCTTGGAGCGGACGCTACGACAGTGATACCACCGAAGCGCCTGCTGGTTCCTCGCTGCGCGGAGTGAGGCTTAGCGGTAGTGCTCCTCCTCCAGCACGAGGTCCATCCCTCACAAGGCGTCCTGGCGTGCCTCATAGAACTCCAAGACCCACAGGGAGTGGTGCTTGACCTCGTGAGGTAGGACTACCTCGGCTCCATAGACGAGGAAGAACGGAGTCTCGCCCACGGTCTTGGTCGCGGTGGTGCGGATGGACCACCTCATGGACTGGAGCTCATTGAGCCAGCCCCTGCCATAGGCCTCGAGTTTCTTCTTGAAGCTCCTCGCCTTGAGGCCCCTTAGGACCTCTGTGTTGGCATGCTCGGACTGGCCATTGCTCCATGGGTGCGCCACCGAAGCGTACCATATCTGCGTTCCAAGGATAGCAGAATATGTTTTGAAAAGGTTGCTCGTGAACTGAGAGCCATTGTCAATGATGATGCGGTTGACGCAGAGCCATTGTCAGTGATGATGCGGTTGGGGACTCCGAAACAGCCCACGAGGCCCTTGATGAACTTGACGGTCGAGCCGACTGGAATGGTGCGAACGGCTTCCACCTCCGCCCACTTGGTGAACTTGTCGATGGCGACGTAGAGGTAGCGGCAGCACCCGGGTGCTCGAGGGAACGGGCCCAGGTTATCCAACCCCCACTCGAACGACCACGAGAGCGGGATGGTCTGAGGCCCTGAGCGGGCTTGTGGATCTGCTTGGCTTGGAACTATCAGGACTCGCAAGAGCGTACCAATTCAGTGGTACTATTGAGCACTGTGGGCCAATAGAATCCGTTGTGGAACGCCTTGCCCACGAGGGTGCGGGATGAGGAGTGATGCCCGCAGTACCCAAAATGTATGTCGGCTAGCAGCTTGCACCCCTGCTCCTTGGAGATGCATCATAGAAAAACATCGTTTGGGCGCCTTTGGTAGAGCTCGCCGTCCTGGATGCAGTACGCGGTGGCCTGGTGGGCCACACACTCTACGTCTTTCTCCTTCCCCGGCAAGGTGCCCTGGAGTAGGTACGCCTTGAATTCCTAGGTCCAGCACCCCTCCTGAGGCTCGAGCGTGAGAAGCAGGCCTGATCCCAAGGTCGAGCCACAGGCTGTGGGGCCCGAGGAAGGCGCCGGGGGCAGCTCCACCAGAGGTAGAGCCGGTCCCACAATGGGGGGAGCTGCTGACGGCTTGAAGAGTCGCTCCCCAAAGACACCATGCTCCTAAGGGTGGCACCGGGATGCCCTCTTGGTGAAGCCGTCCGCCTCCTTGTTTGTGCCACGTGGCACCTGCTGCAATTCCAAGCCCAAGAATCATTTCTCAATTTGGCGTACCTCCTCAAGGTATGCCTCTATGTGCTCGTCCTTTGGCTTGTACGCCTTATTGGAGAAGTTGAGGAGGAGCTGGGAGTCGCCCCTGATGGTGAGGCGCCTAACCCCCAGAGCCGCCGCAGCCTTGAGGCTGGCGATCAGGCCCTCATACTCAGCGATCACTGGTACTCGTCGGTTCTATTCAAATGGTTTTAAACCCCTTTCCGCAACAGCATTTCGAACCGTCGCCTAGTGAGTGTGGGTGATTAGGGGGTCCTTCCCACACGACCCAAGAACCGTCAGGGATATGCCCTCGTGGCACACACGCTCGGCAAAATGAGGTCATGTGCGACCGGCGAGCAAGCAAATACGGTTATACGTATAGTAGTGCTAAAAAATACAATTATACAGGCAAAATCATTTCCGGTTGTAAGTACATCCCACACAGTCAGTACACGCGAAACTTTTCATTCGTATATACATCCCACACATTCACTTCAAGGAAAACGTTTCCATTCGTAGGTACATCACACATAATTTTCCCCGTTAAATCGTTTGTGATGGCGCTCCCATCGCCCATAATATTAAAAAAAAATATCGTTTGCGTTATTGAATGCATCACACACGGTGCGTAGAAGAAAAATGTGTGGCAAAGGTTGTCCATCACACATAGTTTTTATGCGATAAATGTTTGTGCAAGGTGGCCTAACGCAAACAGTTTTGAAGAGAATGTCATGTGTGATTGTTCCTCGATCCAACACGGTTTATTCCTAGAAACTATGTGCGTTGCCTTAGGTCATCACCCATAGTATTTTCTCAATAACTGTTTGCAATAGCAAAAAACCAATTAGCAGGCTAATTCGCCATCAGCAGGATAATTGCCCTATTATTAATAATCCACTTATTAATCTAATTGACATTCATATTAAACACATAATTTATTTCATTCCCATATTAAGGAAGCATGATTTCATAATTGAAATACATCAGAGTACAACATGGTATAGCTTCAGCACTTAGCTACCCCATTACACAACTGCACCAACACCAAGTTTCACATGCAACATCTAGAACCTTTCAAAATTAGCATCATAGACGGTACATAGACAGATGCATCTCATCGGGAAAACTGCAGAAGCAGAAGGCGAATATTGAGCCTTCATTGATGTTGAAGGTCTTTGCAAGTTTAGGCCAGTGCATGCAGATGATTGATCGTCCATCCTTCATCCTCTTCAGGAACACTTCATTATTGAACCATGGGTGTTGTATGAAAACCTTCCTTGCCTCCTGACCATAGAGGTGGTTTGAGAGGTAATCATCAGTGAACTGCTTTGGAAAGGCCTGAAAACAAGGATGTGCATAAATATCTTCTCTATATTGGAAAAGGGGCAAAGGAATAAAAAGGCAAGGTATAATAGTTAGTACCATCCTGTAGTGAACTGATGTCTTCTTCTTTGTGCAGACAAAAATCTTATTGTTTTTGTCGCTAATTTCTTTATCCTAACAATCTTTCTGAGTTTCTTGACTTGATTAATATTCATGGACAACTGATTTCCCCATATGCAAAAAGGGTCGAACAGTGGGTCAAAACCTCTGACAGCAGGACCTACATGTGCAAGACCAAATTGTTAAAAACCTAAATATTAGAATGGTTCATGCAGTTGCACGATAATGTGCTATTAGACAACGGACCATGCACGTGCTAACCTCGATTGTAAACCTCAGTGCTTCCCATTGTTTCCCTGCAACACATATAAGGTAGTTAGTCATCAGATTAAGTAAGGTTTGGCATGCTATCAGTAAAATATGTTGATGAAAAATAAGCACATTGCAGATTCATCAGATTAATTCAAACCACATGGAAAACTCATTTATCCATACCAAGCATGATTAAGAACTAGGAAATATAGCACTTTTATATGTTTCTCATGTATTAAGTGCAGCCAAATTCGATTTATTCTTCACACGCACAACAATACAAAATTACACCATGACAATTGGACATCGCATTGCAGAATTGAGCCAAGCAGTTAACTAAACACCACAACAAATGACCCAAACTTTAACTGATCACCACATTGCACAATATAACATACTCCTAATAGAAGATCATACAGTTAACCAAACCAAGCATGCTTAACAACTTGGAAATATAGCAAGTGTATTTGTTTCTCATGTATTTAGTACAGCCAAATTTGATTTACTTCTCACATGGTATACAATAACAGAATGCAGCCACAACTATTGAACATCGCATTGCAGAATTGAACCAAAAAGTTAACTAAAGACCACAACACAAATGAACCAAAAGTTAACTGAGCACCACATTGCACAATGTATAAGATACTAGAAGATCAAACAGTTAACCAAACCAAGTATGCTTGACAACTTGAAAATATAGCAATTAGATTTGTTTCTCATGTATTTTGTAAAGAAAAAATCGATTTATTTCTCACATGGAAGACAATACAAAATTGCACCCTGAAGAATTGAACATCACATTTGCAGAATTGAACCAAACAGTTAACTGAACACGACAACTAATTAACCAAATAGTTAATAAGTGAGCACCACATTGCACGACATATAGAACATATACACTAGAGCAACATATTGCATGGTAAAAGTAGATAGCACAATTCACTAGAATTTGTTAAGGAAAGACAGGAGCGGCACACGCAACGGGTAAACCAGGCATGCTTAACTGGCGTAGCTAGCAAATGGCAAGGTGCTCCTCCAAGATCTGGGGGTCGACACGAATGGTAGCCATCGCGACCTCATCCACGCGTGCGGCCCCGATTTGCTTCTCCGCTGCCAAATGCTCCTTGAGATCCTTGCTATACTGTGTGCTCCATGGCTTAGGGCGGCGCTTATTTGGTGGATGGGTCGGTGATTTGGGTGGAAGGTGTCGCACTCGCACCGGCGGTCGAGGCATGTGGGATGTGGAAGAAGGAGGAGGATGGGGGTCGGGTGTGGATTACCTACCTGGATAGGCGAGGCCGAGCAGCACGAAGGAGGGTTGTCAGGACCCCGACTCAATGCCACATCGATCTAGCATGTAACACCTCATATCACTTTGCGGCCTCACGCACGGTATTCCCACAGGTGTCGCCTTACCTTTGCCCGGGACCGTTTGCGCCTTTTGGCACACGTATATGACAGTGTCGCTAGCATCCATATGATAAGGAGCCCGGGCTGACATGGCTAGTCGTAAACCCAAAGTGGCACAGACTTACAGGGACAGGCATCCATGACCCAGCATCGAACGTGTCGGTCATCAGCGAGCGAATCCAGGCTGTAGCACTGGGCTAGCAGGACTCTGGTGAACCGGGCTGTAGCGGGCTAACAGGACTCCGGTATTCATCGCGTGACATTTCCCCGAAGGGACAGACACAGGAATGAAGAAGGACACATGCCGGCCAGCCTAAGTGTTCCGGAGCAGTAGCAAGCTACCATGGCTCAGTGAAACACTAGGAGACATTTCCCGGTAAGAGAGGCTACTAAAGATAAACAACTAGATGGTCAAATCCCACACATACCAAGCATTTCAATAACATACACACAATATGCTCGATATGTGCAATACAACATGGCATCACAAAATGACTCTACGACTCAAGTAGTTTATTCAATAGGCTCCGAGGAGCGAGACATTACAAACATGGGTCTCATGACCCAACAATCAGAGCATACAAGTCAAAGCACAAGCGGAAGCTATCATGTCTGAGTACAGACATCTATAAATGAAAAGGCTGAGAAGCCTGACTATCTATCAGATCCTGCCGAGGGCACAAGATCGTAGCTGAGGTATCAAGCTAAACATCAAAGTCCAAGCGGAACTACTAGTGAGACTGAAGTCTCTCTGCAAAAACATAAAATAGGCAAACGTGAGTACAAATGTACCCAGCAAGACTTACATCAGATCTATCTACACATGCATCATTATCAACAAAGGGGATGGTGGAGTTTGACTGCAGCAAGCCAGCTTTGACTCGGTGGCTATCCTGAACTACGACTGCAAGTAACTCTTTTGAGGTGGCGCACACGAGTCCACATATTCACCATATCAATACACCACTATGGATCCGCCCCCGTCTCCCTACGAGAACGCCATCCATAGCACTCACGCTTATCTTGCGTATTTTAGAGTATCCACTTTCACTTGTCTATGAACTGATATAAGCAACCCAGAAGTCCTTTTCCGCGGACACGGCTATTCGAATAGTTGATGTTAACCCTGCAGGGGTGTACTTCTTCATACATGTTTCCACCACTTAGCGTCTGCACACGACATGTGCTCGGCAGACTTCAAGCGAAAGCCGACGTGGGTGTAGACCACGACCTACCTAAACACTCAAGTCTCTAGTCTAGGTTTATCGCCTATTCGGGTTCCATCCATGAGGAGATCCGGTCGGAGTTTCGCTCACAGCCCCAAACGATGTGAACAGGGTTCCCGAGATACCAAACGGGCATCCGGTACACCGTGCCACGTACCTACCGCATCACAGCCCACCCCTACGGTCAGCGCTGTCCACGGCCTCCAGTAAGCTACAAACACCAGAAACTACTTGCAACTCCTGGACAGAGGACTAGGGTGAATAAGAAGTCGAGCGGGGTCATATTTCAGGGCCCAATGTATGGTAGTAGCTGAATCATGGATCACAAACACAGAACTCAGTTCCTGAGGACGGCTGCAATGAGACAACCCACCATGTACTCCTACATGGCCTCTCACCGCTACCTTTACCAAATCGTGTTCACACACTTAGCTCACACACAGTAGGACATGTTCACACGCCTCTGATTCATCCCCGATGAATCAGACCTGTCTCAACTCTAAGCAGTAGCAGGCATGACAAACAAGCATGAATGAGTAGGCACAACAGGGCTCAAACAACTCCTACTCATACTAGTGGGTTTCATCTATTTACTGTGGAATGACAGGTCATGCAAAGGATAAAGGGGTTGAGCTACCGCAGCAAGTAACAGATGAATCGTTGTTGTCCTAATGCAGTAAAAGAGAGCAGGAGCGAGAGAGTAGGATTGTATCGGAATGAACAAGGGGGTTTTTCTTGCCTGGCACTTCTGAAGATAGCATAGCTCTTCATCGGTGTCATCGATCACATCATCGGTATCACG
Organism: Triticum dicoccoides; assembly: GCF_002162155.2. Lineage (NCBI taxonomy): Eukaryota > Viridiplantae > Streptophyta > Magnoliopsida > Poales > Poaceae > Triticum > Triticum dicoccoides. Next base: position 218,808,015 of record NC_041385.1, read on the forward strand.
TCTATCGAGAGGGGACAAATACCGGCAACACAGAAAGGAACACAATCAATGCAATGCACAATATGATGCATGATCATGACATGGCAAAATGAATGTGTTTTGGGCTAATGCAACTAAAACCAGATTAAATGAAGTTGGTTTGAATCCAAGATTCAAATTCAAACTCCATATGTGATTATTTAAATGCCATTTAATTGATTTGTGCTAAACAGCAGCTATAAGTTGTTCTAACATGCATGAAAACGGTACAGATGGATTCCTTGAATTTTTCTGATAATTTTTCATATATAATTTATTTAATTTGGAGTTACGGTTAATTTTCTATGAATTTTAGAAGTTTTGGTTATTATCTGAAATTTATAAATCATTTAAGATTTATTTAAATTCCAGAAAGGAATTATTGCGTCAGCATGACGTTGGCATGACGTCAGCAGGTCAACGGGCGCCGTCCAGGTCAAACTGACCTGTGGGCCCTGCATGTCAGTGTCTGGACTAACTAAACTAATTAAAATTAACCCTAACTAACTTGGTTAGCCGGGCGGGGCCCGCATGTCAGTGTAATTAGTCTAACTAATTTTTAGTTAACACTAATCCTAACCTAATTAACAGGCCGGCCCCACCTGTCATGGACACAGGGGGGGGTCCCGCCGTGGTCAACGTGGGTCAAACCCACCGGCGGCTTGACGCCGGCGAGGCCAACCGCGGTGGCGAGCCTCGGGTTTTGCCCACAGGGCTCGGTTTGGCGCGCGGAGCACAGCTTCGGGATGCGGAAGCTCGTCCGCATCCAACTGTGGTGGTGGCGCGGCCGGGAAGTGGCCGGAGTGGTGCCGGCGACGAGCTCGGCGGCGGCCGAAGCTCGGGTGCAAGTGGGGATGGGGCTGCGGTGCGCAAACAAGCGCGGCGAAGTGCCACGGAGGCTCTACGCGATGCGGGGAGCGGGTTGGGCGCATGCCTGGGACCAAATGGTCATCGGAGCATCACCGGCGACGAGTGCGGCGGCGGCGAAGGTTCGGCCATGGCGGGGCTACAGCGTAGAGAGCGGGCGCGACCAGGGGAGAAGGGGGAGACGATGCGGGTGCTCACAGCGCGTCCGATGGCGTCGTCGGCGAGGTCGGGGGCGGTCGGGTTGCTGCGAATCGACGACGACGGCTGTCGGTGCAGAGGACGAAGGCAACAACGATGACGGCGCTGCGGGGCGCTCCGGTGTCGTTTGTCTCAGCGAAGATGAAGAGCAGGTCATGGCGGAGCTCCTGGACCGCTCGAGAGGACGAGGGGGAGGCGATAGCCGCGGTGGTGCTCGTCGGTAGCGTCGGCGCGGTCCGGTGAGGTGGGGAACAGCGAGGGAGAGAGAGCCAGGGAAGGGGAGAGAGCTCCAGGGAAGAGAGGAAGGGCTGGACGGCTCCGGGCGGCTGTGTGGCGTCTCCACGCATGGATAGGCTCGAAGGGGAGGCCTCCAGCACGAAGCAGGAGGTGGCCGGCGTCGGCGCGCGTGCGTCCAGCACGCAGCTGCTTCGGGGCAAGGGGGAGGAAGATGACTGGCAGCTGGGCTGCACAGTAACGGGCCGCGCAGAAGCTGGGCCGGCTGGGCTACCAGGTGAGCAACAGGTAGGTCTTCTGCTCTTTTTTTATTTACTGTTTTCTATTTTCTGTAGTTTGTTTTGATTTAGGTTAGCAACTAAATCATTTAAATAAATTCTGTAGATTTTTATGTGGCTTGCTAAAATATATACAAAGCCACTCACAAATTTCCAGAATTATTGGAGTCATATTTAATATATATTAAATATAAATCCAAAGCAAATTGTTATTGGATTAATTCAAATGACCAAAATAATTATCTCTGTGACTCCAAAAATATTGGTTTAAATTTTACCTCTTACCAATATTTCCATGGAATAACAGGAACATTTTCTTGGACACATTTGAGAAGATTTAATTGTTGGTTATTTTTAGAGGTTTCTGAGGCTTTGAAAATTCCTCAATTCAAATTTCATTTGAAATAAAACATGATGCCCACAAGAGGTCTAGCCTAGTGCATTACCAGAAGCTAGGGATGTGACAAGGGTCGCCGGCGAGGGGGGCGACACTGCAAGCAAGGAGTGAAGGTTTCAACTTGGAAAGGAAGGCGGAAACAGGGGAAATGCAGCTTTTGGTAAGGGGGAGGGGCGGGGAGGTAGATAGTTCCGCGGAAGCCAAAAATTTGGAATTGCTTCAGCAAAAAAACTGGCGCGCAAAGTGTCATCTGACACGGTCCCTTATTCAGAACTGTGTATGATATGTGAACATCACAAACGATTGAGATAGCTTAACCCGTGTGCGATGAGTGTGAATGCCAATAATTTTGGTTCCAATTTCCCTGGTTACAGTGTTCATCCACATCATTGCATAATTTGGGTACACAAAGGGGACTACAACACACCCACACTTGTTAATCGAGCAAGTTCAGCAATTAAACAGAGCTAGCTGGCCTAAACATTATTCTAACAAATTAAAGACGAGCGCTCTTAATTAAACAAAACAAAGAGTACTACAATAGCTGGTGCTTGTCGATCTCTGCCGCCTCCTCCATGTCCAGCTCACGCCCGATGGTCGACAGGGGAAGGGGCTCCATGGCATCCATCACACCATACTCGGCAAGCATCACGCCATCCGCATCCGCCATCTCTTTGGAAAAGGCCGCCATGAGCTGGGCGTGGGCGGCCGCCATCTGGGCTTTGACGAGCTTCGTCATGGCAATGTATGCCGCGCAGGAACAGACGGCTGCTCGTACGCTCTCGGCGACTGCCAACTCTTCGGTCGTGGGTTGCCGACCATTTTCAGAGAAGCTCCTTTCGATTTGTGCGGTGACCGCCACGAGCTGGGCATGGGCGGCCTCGACATGGTCCTGGGAGGCCTCCATCAGGGCTAAGGCCGCCGCTGCTGTGCCGCTTTCGCCAGTTGTGCCGCTCGCTAGTTGCTATTCCCGAGGCAGATGTTGCTGCCGCCGCCTGAGAAGCAAGAGCGGTCGTTTGGGCTGCCTTGGCCGCCTGGTCGCAGATTCCAGTCGCCCTCACGAAGCTTGTTAGCATGCGCCTGGCAGCTGCGGCCGCGCTCTCGCCGGAGTGGGCCACCGAAGTTGCTCTCGGGAGGCGGGTCCACGTCCCCATCATTCACCGGTGATGATTGAACAGTGAAATGATATTTGGGGAGCGAGATAGTGTTCTTGACATGCTGGCTGTGGACTGTAGCCGACGAACCTTCTCGCGTAAGCCATAGGCGTACTATACACCGATGGTGCTCCAGCATATTTTGTACTGCATCTCACACGGTTGGTGATAATAAAATGTGTGGGATCTACTTGATTTTTCATCTTGATTTGAATTACATAATGGGGTCGCAGCTGCAAAGGATGGTCTTTGAATTGCTAGAACTTCTATCTGTAGTGAACATGCAACTATAGGTGTGTCGTCAAAAAAATTGGAATTATTCAGGGTTCATTTGGACATTTTTATTCTGTAACTTGGTTTTCTAGGCATTTCAGGTGCACAATTCAAAATTAAACCACATGCACATGCTCCGGTGCACCAAAATGGGTTGTAAAATGATATATGTGTCCATTGGTTTATGCTTAGATCCCATCCAAGATATGGGGATGAATTTCAAACACCACGACACCATGGCTCTCCAGCAAACGTTGAGGTGCTTTCTTTTTTAATTCTAGTAAATACAAAACTCGTTTGAAATTCATGAACCTTGGCATGCTATCATGGAACGACATCAAGATGCTGGGGTAAAAAAATATTGTCCCATTTGGGCCAGGTTATGGTATAAGCTTCTCGCAAACCAGAGCTTCTCTCACAACAAGCATGATGGTTTTGGTAGGGAACGTGCCACCTTGGGGGGCGAAACGATATTTGTTGCATCTTTTTACTTTCAAAATTTTTCTCATGTCAATATAGAACAACATGAGTGTTTGCAATTTTTTGGGATATTTCGGGGTTCGCATGTACATTAACTGAGTTTTCTATGCATTCATGTGCATAATTCAAATTTGAACTACATACACATGCTCCAGTGCATATAAACGGGTTGAAAAATCAAATGTGTGTCCTTGGTTTCAACCTTAGGTCCCATGCAAGAAATGGGAATGAATGTCAAACACCTTTGCCACCGTTGCTCGGCCGCTAACATTGAGATACATGGTTTTAATATTCTAGTAAATCAAAAACTCGTCTGAAATTCATGAAACTAGACATGCTATCATGGAACGGCAGCAACATGCAGAGGTAAAAATTGTCCCATTTGGGGCAGGTTGGGGGTATAAGCTTCTCACAAACCAGAGCATCTCGAAAAAAGCCTCATGGTTGTGGTAGGGAATGTTTCACCTTTCTGGATGAAATGATATCCGTTGCCTCTTCTTGATTTCAATTTTGGATCTAGTGTCAACATAGAACAAGAGGAGTGTTGTGTTAAATTTTGGAATTTTTTGGGGTTCGTTTGGACATTTTTATGCATTAATTGACCTTTCAATGCATTTATGTGCATAATTCAAATTTGAACTACATGCACATGCTCTAATGCATATAAATTGGTTGAAAATTCAAATCTATCTCCTTGGTTGCATGCTTAGGTCCCATGCAAGAAATGGGAATGAATGTCAAACACCCTGTCACCGTCACTCGGCCACAAACATTGAGATACCTGATTTTTAAAATGTAGTAAATCCAAAAGTCGTTTGTAATTCGTGAAACATGGCATGCTATCATGGAGCGGAATCAACATGCCATCGTAAAAATTTTGTCCCATTCGAGGCAGGTTTGGGTATAAGCTTCTCACAAACCAGAGCGTCTCACAACAAGCCTGACGGTTTCGGTAGGGAACATTTCACCTTTCTGGATGAAACGATAGCCGTTGCCTCTTCTTGATTTTTTTTTCTAGTGTCAACATAGAACAACATGATTGTTGTGTTAAATTTTGGAATTTTTGGGGTTCATTAGCACATTTCTTATGCATTAATTGAGTTTTGAATGCATTGTGCATAATTCAAATTTTAACTACATGCACATGCTCTGATGCATATAAATTGGTGAAAATTCAAATATGTGCCCTTAGTTGCATGCTTAGGTCCCATGCAAGAAATGGGAATGAATGTCAAACACCCTGCCACCGTCACTCGGCCGCAAACATTGAGATACCAGGTTTTTGAATTCTAGTTCATGAAACATGGCATGCCATCATGGAGCGGCATCAACATGTCATCATAAATTTTTTGTCCCATTTGGGGCAGGTTTGGGTATAAGCTTCTCACAAACCAGAGCTTCTCACAACAAGCCTGATGGTTTCGGTAGGGAACCTTTCACCTTTCTGGATGAAATGATAGTCATTGCCTCTTCTTGATTTAATTTTTTTCTCTAGTGTCAACATAGAACAACATGAGTGTTGAGTTAAATTTTGGAATTTTTGGGGTTCGTTAGCACATTTCTTATGCATTAATTGAGTTTTCAATGCATTTATGTGCATAATTCAAAATTTGAACTACATGCACATGCTCTAATGCATATAAATTGGATGAAAATTTAAATATGTGTCCTTGGTTGCATGCTTAGGTCCCATGCAAGAAATGCGAATGAATGTCAAACACCCTGCCACCGTCACTCGGCCGCAAAAATTGAGATACCTGGTTTTTAAATTCTAGTAAATCCAAAACTCGTCTGAAATCCATGAAACCTGGCATGCTATCATGGAATGGCACCCGACATGCTATGGTAATTTTTTTCTACCATTTGGGGCAGGTTTGGGTATAAGCTTGATGGTTTCAGTAGGGAACGTGCCACCTTTGGGGACGAAACAATACCTGTTGCATGTTATTACTTTCAAAAAAATTCTAGTATGAACATAGAACAACATGAGTGTTGTGTTCAATTTTGAATTTTTTGGGGGTTCGTTTGGACATTTTTATATATTAACTAGGTTTTCTAGGTATTTTATGTGCATAATTCAAATTTGAACTACATGCACAAGCTCCAGTGCATATAAATTGGTTGAAAAATCAAATATGTGTCCTTGGGTGCATGCTTAGGTCCCATGCAAGAAATGGGAATGAAGTTCAAACACCAGCACTATTGACTACCCACAAAACGTTGAGATACTTTGTTTTTAAATTCTATTAAATCCAAAACTCGTTTGAAATTCATGAAACTTGGCATGCTATCATGGAATGGCACCCGACATGCTGTGGTAATTTCCGTGTCCATTTTGAGAGATGGTGCACTCGAATAACAGTCAACAAAGGCATTTTGAAACAACTAGCGGCCACTCTAACTTCACAAACGTTTTAGATAGAACACCCGTATGTACATTGACAGCTTGCCTAGTAAGCGAAGGGCAAATGTGCCGAGCAGGATTTGTGCATCTCTTCATCGCAAACGTTTTAGATAGAACACTTGTATGCAAAGTGAGAGCTATGATTTTCCGCACTAAGCCAAGGGAAAATTCGCTACGCACGATTTGTGCATCTGTTCAATGCAAACAATTCAGATTGAATAAGGTATGCGAAGTGAGACTTCGGCGCTAAGCCAAGAGAAAATTCGGCAAGAAGCATTTCTGCCTCCCTTCAACACAAACGATTTTTTCGGATGACCCATGTGCAACCACGTACAGACAATTCGGTAAGATTTGCATCTGTCATATTGGGTATATTGCCATTTGTCCAACTTGAAAGATTGACATTTGTTGATCTAGTAACATTGCCATTTGTCAATCCTTGTAACACTGTGATTTGTCAGAATATGCAGCTAGAAATCACTAGCACTATCTAATTTTTTATACTAAAATTCAGTAATTAAGCATAGATTTCATTCATAGATTAAGCAGTCGTGCTTAATTTATACAAACAGTTCAACTTTACAGCTGAACCGACCAAAATTTTCCCCAATTGTTGCCAACCATGCACTAAAATAGCTAGTTCTACTATATATACTAGCTAATCTTAAGTACGTTGTACAGTTCCACCACATCTATAGTCAGGTGAACTGAACAAAATAGCCCCTAAATACTACTACGGAGGGGCTTTGTACTACTTCCGGCAGCCTCTCCTCTACCAAGCATGCTCTGTAAGAGGAAGAGGAGGAGGAGGCTACCGACAAGCTGGACAACTGCAATACGGTGCCTTCCGCTGCTGCACCTTCAGCGACGCTCACCTCGAACACCCTCTACCGCTCCAGACGACCCCTCTCGAAGTGGTGGTTCTCCTTGTAGATCTCCTGATTCCTCACCTCTGCGTCGGCGTGTGCCGCGGCCATGGCGGCGGTAAGGCTCTTTGCATGCTCGACGAGGCACTCCTCCTCCTCCCGCAGGAACTCGATGTAGCGCGCAAGGTCGCTGCCGCAGGTGCAGGCCTCCACCTCGCCTCCCTCCTACGGGCGGTGGTGGCGGAGCGGGAGATGATCCCGGCGGTCGACGGTTGGCTAGTGGCCATGGCGGACGATGATGGGGTGGCGGCCACGACCACCACCTCCCGCCTTCGGGCCGCGGTGGTGGAACGGGTGTTGTCCATGGTGGCCAGCAGTGGGGTGATGGCCACGGCAGCGATGCGGGTGATGGCAACGGCGGTGGAGCGGGTGATGGCCCTGGATTTCGACGGAGCTGTGGCGGCAACGGCGGCCGGCAACAGCTGCCGACGGGCACCGGCGGCCGAGCGTGTGGTGCGTGTTCCGCACACACTCAACTGGGACGCCGCGCGCACTACACTACGCCGGGGACTGTGCCGCCGCCGCGGTGTATCCTCCTCGCTAGAGCTATGCTCTGATGACGGCGGAGTGGCTGAGCGACGACGAAGGTCCGGTACCATTGCCGATTTTGGGAGAAGCAGACGAGATAAGCTACAGGGAGGGAGGGGAAAATGCGACGCAAGACTCGCCGACCGTGAGGGTTTATATAGTAGGCTGATAAGCATTGGGATTTTGGGGGATTTCAATGATTCTAGCGGGAAGCTTGCGCGGGAACCTGCGTGGTTGCGCGGGAACAGGCTCAGCACCGTTTGGCCAAAAGAATGCCCCCGCACGCTGCTCAAGCTTGCGCTCGAACCGTCTGCGGCAGCGAGGTGACAAGACATGCGAGAAAAGGACGAAAGGACACGTACACATACATTTAAAAAAACGTTTGCGATTTAATTAACTACTATACGTCCATCCTGGTTTATTAGTAGGATTTAATTAATAAAATATGAATGCATGTCGCCAAAGATTATATCGTCGGATTCGTATTTGAAAAATAGTTTCCAGTTATATAATTTTTGCAACAACCCTTATAATTTTGTTGGTTAAATTCGAGGTTATATACCAGCAAGCGTTTGCCCACAACACAAACGGCCCTGGCCTCTGCTCGCGTCCCTCGACAAGCTCTGCTCGCCGTTAGGCGCCGCGGCGCGCTCTGCTCGCGTCCGTCGGCGCGCTCAAGTTGTGGACAACTTTTCCTTGCGTGTTCAACTGCTATATGCATATATATAGTTGCTCGCTGTTGAGACGACCGCAGAGCGCTCTGCTCGCGTCCCTCCGCGCGTGCTCTGCCAGGGGTTGGGCCTACGCACGATTACGTCGGGGCCCCATATGCATACGGTTGCGCTGCGTGCATTGCCATGTGATGCAGTTACGTGCGACACGATGGAGTTACGCGCTGTGAATTAGAACTGCCATCAGGACATCCCGTCCGGCCTCCCCTTTAATTCGCGCGGCCATTATAACCTTAGTCTCTTCAACCTTTCGATCGGACCCCACAGCACAAGAAGCACACCCATGATGACACATAGAGAGGGGATGTCTGGCGGCGCTCCAATGGAGTTAGGCGAGCATAAAGTGGAGACCCACGCGAGGGAGATGGATCTCTCGGTGGTGTACACCATCGACCCGGCCGTGGTGGATGACTACATCAACACCGTTGAGCAGTTGCTTACTTGAGACAAGTACAAGGTGGTCGGCATCGACCTCCAGTACACCGCCGATAGTCCCAGCATAGATCAGAAGGTTGTCGTTGCCCCGTTGTGTGTGCGCCATCATGTCCTCATCTACCACTACTGCATGGCCAGAGAGCCTTGCGATAGTTTCAACAGGTTTGTCAACATCATCGATTACAAGTTCGCCATGGTGGAAACCACCAATGATGTAAAAGCGCTCAGTGTTACGGGCTTGTCCTGCCAGAACCTTGTCGAAATCTATGACCACTATAGGGTCTGGGGCAGCACGAAGGACTCCCTGGTCGAACTCGCCTCGACCATCATCGACCCCTACTATGAAAAGATGAAGCAGGATGCCCAGAGAACAAATCCCGTATCCTGGCACAGGGCCTGGATGCGGCGACTGGATGAACCTCACCTCAGGTTCGTGGCCAAGAGCGTGTACACATGCTACGAGATGCACAGGCGGATCATTGACATGAGGAAGTGCCTCGTTACCCAAATTGACAAGCCCGGATCAAGCCACAAGCAGAGCAAACATCACAAGAAGTAGATGATGATCAGATGATCGTTTATGCTAGTTAATCATGCATGTAATATATATTTTACTTTATTGTTGTGTGGAAGTGTCATGTGTGTAGTAGCCACCTATGAAATTATGCATGTAATAGTTTACTTTGGTGTATGCAAATGCCATGGTTGTAGTAGCCACCTATGTAATTGGATGTTTAATTTGGTTAATCATGCATCTAATATATATGTTTTTGTTCTGTATGCAATACCATCTCACAACACACACATCATATTAGCAGCAACCGTTTCTGTTATTATCGGTCTTCGCACACATTTCTGATTACAGACCTGTTTGCCGTGTATCACACACATCTTGTTATATTGAACCATTTATGTTCGCTTGTCTGAACACAAACAGTTCATCCGAGTGAACCGCATGCTGTATATCGCACACACCTTGATCTGGTCGACCAATTCTTTTGTGTTGCCTAATCACAAACAACTCATCCTAGTGAACCGTATGCTGTGTATCACACACGCCTTCATCTGGCTACCTCGTTTCTTTTGTTACTCCTCATCGCAAACAGTTAATTGAACTGAACCGTATGCCCTGTGTCACACACGCAACTAAAATCTGAACCGTGTTTGATGCATCCGTTATCACAAATGTTTTGGACATTCTTGGCGGTTCTCTGACACCACCGTTTGCGATTATTGCATCGCACACAGTTTCTCGAAGGGTCTCTGATTGTAGTGTCACGTTAGCAGCATCCTGCATTAGTGGATGTTGTAGGAGACCTTCTCACCATGCCGGAAGCAGAGTTCCACGACGAAGTAGAGCTTGTCCTGGGTAGGTGAGATGAGCACGGCTCTAGCCCCCGCGCCTTGGCGTGCAAATGCACCGTAGAAGTACATGACCCAACCATCTGGTGCATCATCTCCGGGCACGAGGGAACGGTCCTCACCCACTTCTTGGCCAGGGGTGTCGGTCCGTTCTTCCACCAAGTTAGTAAGGGCCACGCCCCTGATGAGTCTGGTGGGGCTGAAGTCCAACTGGAATGCCTGCAGCTCGATGTTCCATTCGGCGACCCTTCCTGCGGTGTTGGGGCTCCAGAGCACCCTTTCCAAGGGGTAGGCTGAGACAACCTTGATAGGGTGGCCTTGGAAGTAGTGATGCAGTTTCTGGGAGGTAACAAGGAGTGTGAGAAGGAGCTTCTGTGGCATGGGGTAGCACGCCCGTGTGTCACGCAACACCGTGCTGACGAAGTACATTGGATGCTCGACGAGGGACGAGGCGTCAGTGGGGTCCTGTCCCACCCGAGGTGGGGGAGTCTCGGGAGCTTTGTCATCTAGCGGGGCAGCCGTGGCCTCAGGAGCGCCGTCCTTGGGAACCCCGCCGCCTGGTGGGGCGGCTGAGGCCTCAGGAGCACCGTCCTTAGGGTGATGCGCCCTAGTCGGCCATGGGGTGCTGTGCTGCGCACCCTCAAACACACACTCTTCTCAGACCGCCACGAGTGCCGCGTTGGCCCAGTGAGGCGTGGTGGCTAGGTAAAGCACCAGGGGCTCAAGAGGACGAGGCGCTACCATCACCGGTGGGCTGGTGAGGTACCTCTTGATGTCTTGGAAGGCCGCTTCGGCCTCTGGAGTCCACTAGAATTGTCACTTATTTTTCATCAGCTTGAAGAATGGGAGGGCGCGCTCGCCTATCTTGGAGATGAAGCACCCCAGCGAGGTTACGCAACCCGCCAGCTTCTGCATCTCTTTGAGGGTCTGCGGCGGGCTCATCCTCTTTATTGCCTTGATCTTCTCTGGGTTGGCCTCGATCGCTCTATGCGACACCAGGAAACCCAGCAGCTTGCCGGACGGGACACCGAACACGCACTTCTGCTGGTTTAGCCGCAAGTTTACCTTGCGCAGGTTGGCAAATGTTTCTTCCAGATCTTCGATAAGAGTTCTCGCCTCCCGAGATTTGACCACTGTGTCATCGATGTAGCCTCAGAGTTCCTCCTGAGCTACCGGCCCAAGGCGATGTGCATCACTCGTTAGAAGGTTGCACCCGCATTGCGCAGCCCGAACAACATGCAAGTATAGCAGTACACCCCGCACGGGGTCAGGAAAGCCATCTTCTCGACATCCTGCACCACCATCTTGATTTGGTGATAGCCTGAGATGGCATCCAGGAAGCACAGCAAATCGCACTCGGCAGTGGAGTCGACGATCTGGTCGATGCGCGGAAGAGGGAAAGGTCTTGAGGGCAAGCTTTGTTGAGGCTCGTAAAATCGACGCACATGCACTCGTTCTTGCCCTTCTTGGGGACGATAACAGGGTTCACCAGCCAATCCTGTAACGCGTCAGTTGCCTCCCACGCAAACACATCCTTCACTAATGTAGGATGCTGCTAACGCGACACTACGATCATAGACCCTTTCACGAAACTATGTGTGATGCATTAATCACAGATGGTGGTGTAGAAGAACCATCAAAAAAGGTGCAAAATGTTTGCAATGGCAGAGCCATCAAACATGGTTCAGATTTTAGTTATGTGTGCGATGTAGGGCACACGGTTAGTCCATTCGAACTGTTTGCGATGAGGAAAAACAACAGAAATGGGCAGCCATTGTCGGGTGTAGGGATCCGCAAACCTTGAGAGGTTCGAACTCTGGGGTGCGTTCGGAGATCTCAACCTGCCCAACATGCCTACTCGCGATCCTCCTAAGCCTAGCACGTCGAGCTCAAAGAGACACAAAGACACATCAATTTATACTGGTTCGGGCCACCGTTGCGGTGTAATACCCTAATCCAGTGTGGTGTGGTGGATTGCCTCGAAGGTGTAGGACCTTGAAGTATGTCTAGAGGGGGGGTGATTAGACTACTTGACCAATTAAAAACGTAACCTTTTCCCAATTTTAGAGTTTGGCAGATTTTAGCCATCTTAGGACAAGTCAAGCAATCATCACACAATTCAAGCAAGCATGCAAAGAGTATATAGGCAGCGGAAATTAAAGCATGCAACTTGCAAGAAAGTAAAGGGAAGGGTTTGGAGGATTCAAACGCAGTTAGAGACACGGATGTTTTTGGCGTGGTTCCGATAGGTGGTGCTATCGTACATCCATGTTGATGGAGACTTCAACCCACGAAGGGTAATGGTTGCGCGAGTCCACGGAGGGCTCCACCCAAGAAGGGTCCATGAAGAAGCAACCTTGTCTATCCCACCATGGCCGTCGCCCACGAAGGACTTGCCTCACTAGCGGTAGATCTTCACGAAGTAGGCGATCTCCTTGCCCTTACAAACTCCTTGGTTCAACTCCACAATCTTGTCGAAGGCTCCCAAGTCACATCTAGCCAATCTAGGAGACACCACTCTCCAAGAAGTAACAAATGGTGCGTTGATGGTGAACTCCTTGCTCTTGTGCTTCAAATGATAGTCTCCCCAACACTCAACTCTCTCTCATAGGATTTGGATCTGGTGGAAAGAAGATTTGAGTGGAAAGCAACTAGGAGAAGGCTAGAGATCTAGATTCATATGGTAGGAATGGAATATCTTGGCCTCAACACATGAGTAGGTGGTTCTCTCTCAGAACTGGTAAGTTGGAAGTGTAGGTTTAGTCTGATGGCTCTCTCCATGAATGAAGAGGAGGTGGAGGGGTATATATAGCCTCCACACAAAATCTAACCATTACACACAATTTACCAAACTCGGTGGGACCGATTCAACAGACTCAGTCGGACCGATTTAGTAAACCTAGTGACCATTAGTGATTTTCGGTGGGACTGACATGCAACTCGGTAGGACCGATTCGGTTAGGGTTAGGGCATACCGTAATCTCGGTAAGACCGATTGCAAAAACTCAGTGAGACCGATTTTGGTAATAAGCTTTCCAGAGAGTTGGTCAGGTAAAATCGGTGGGACCGATTTGCTCTTTTCGGTGAGACCAAAATGTTACAAAAGGGAAACAGAGAGTTTACATTGCAATCTCGGTGGGACCGATCGCTCACTTCGGTTTGACCGAAACGTTACGAAGGGAAACAGAGATATTACAATCCCATCTCGGTGAGACCGAGATCCCTATCGGTAGAACCGATTTGCCTAGGGTTTGTGGCAGTGGCTATGACATTTGAACTCGGTGGCGCCGGATAGGAAGAATCGGTGTGACCGATTTTGGCTTTGGGTTTAGGTCATTTGTGGATGTGAGAAAGTAGCCGAGGGTTTTTGAGCATATCACTAAGCACATGAAGCAAGAGGCTCATTAAGCAACACCTCATCCCTCCTTGATAGTATTGGCTTTTCCTATAGACTCAATGTGATCTTGGATCACTAAAATATAAAATGAAGAGTCTTGAGATATTGGGCTTGAGCCAATCCTTTGTCCTTAGTATTTTGAGGGATCCACTTTCATCATCCATGCCATGCCATTCATTGAGCTTTCCTGAAATAATAGTCTTGGAATAGCATTAGCTCAATGAGCTATATGTTGTTATGAATTACCAAAACCACCCAGGGATAGTTGCACTTTCAATCTCCCCCTTTTTGGTAATTGATGACAACATATAGATCAAAGCTTCGACAAACGATAATAAGATTGAAAAACATCGTCGCTTTGAGAAGTATGTGATAAGCAAGAGCTCCCCCTAAATTTGTGCATAGTTTAAGATTTGCTTTGGACTGCAAATGCACAAGGACTTAGGCTCATGGGTTACTCTTCAATGTCACATACATCTTGGTGGAGCGCTCAAAATGATAAAGATTGAATACATGCACTCATCACCAAGCAAAGTGAATGATCACGTAGGACAGATAGGATAATATCATCAAATATGCATAAGTGTATCTTATGATCAAACACATGATCATAAATGTCTCACAAGAATAGCCTAGTATCTCAAGCAAAGCAAAAACAAACAAGTTTAAAACCACCAAAGCAAGAGAGAACAAAAGCAACACTCTCTCTCTCGAAGCCTATGATCTATACATTTTTCTCCCCCTTTGGCAACAAGTTACCAAAAAGTTCATAGAAAATGCATAGTGCTAGATCGACTCTCAGGCTAGATCTTTAGTTGGTGGTGTCTGGATAACTCCAAGGATGAAGGCTTCAGTTGATGTAGACGGAGCTGGAGGAGTTGGTGCTGGAGCTGGTTGTACTGGAGCTGTAGGAGCTGTGGCTGGTGCAGATGATGTTGCTCTAGTGTCTGTCACTGGCACTGCAGCTGACCTCTGAGCTCTAGGCACTTTGGCAGATACATTAGTGGTCGTCTTGCCCCTCCTCTCTTTCATGTCATCCTATAGCTGCTCCACAACTGACTGAATCTCAGTTACCTTGACATCAAGATCATAGAATTTTTGTTCCATGATTCTTTCCAAGCTCTCCTGATTCTGAGTTAAGGTGGCCAACCCCTTCTCAATCCTCAGTGTTGATGCTATCAAGTAACCAAGCTGCTCCTGCTTATTCTTCAAGAAATACTCAGATGCCTCCTCTTGAGTTGGCATCTTGGCAGCCTTCTCCTTCCTTGCCTTCTCCTTCTTCTCTTGAGCTTGAACTGACGATGGTTCATCTTCATTCATGACAACCTTGTACATATGTGCCATGGTACTATGTCCCATTTTCTTCTTGGCATATACATCCAGGTCATCATCATTTCCCTTTGGGGCATTTATCAGATTTGCCCACTCCTCAACAATTGACTGGTACCTTGTACCTTCAGACATCCAAACTATCCTTCCATCTGGATAGAAGTGTGCTGTGGAGTAGAATTGCATAATGAGTTCATCATTCCAGTTTGTGAGCTTCTGCCCAACAAAATCTGCAACTCCAAAAGCAACAAAACTGTCTTGTACTCCTGGATAGTGTTCTTCATTTTCCTTCATGTAGGTCCAGTCGACCCACCTCATATCACACACAATGGGCTTTTTGTGCAAGAAGATTGTCTCATAGAAGTCCTGCTGTTCCTTTGTATGGAACCTGTAATCAACAGCAGTTCTTCTCCTTGTGGCATATGGATCTGCCATCCTCCATAGCCTCAACCCTGAATCTGTTCTGATGTTCATGTCCTCAGCTACAGGATGGGCATCATTATGGTCTGGTATCTTGGCCTTGAGCTTCCTCAGAACTTGTCCTTCTTCATCTTCCTCCTCAGCAACCTCGGGCACTGGGGCCTTGTTCTTCTCAGCAGCTGGAATACTCCTGGTATTCTTCTTTGGTGCAGACTTGGCCTTGGGGGCAGCTTTGGGTGCTTGCTTGGGCTTAGATGTTGCAGCCCCTGATCTAATAGCATCTTCCATAAGCTTTGGTGCGTTTGGTGCTGGTGCAGCAAGCTCTTCTTCTTCCATCATGGAAGGTTGCCCAACAACTCTGGCCATGGTCTTCTTGACCCTTTCCTTCCTTTTCTTCCCTTCAGCAGCTGGCTCTTCAGGCATCTCACGCAGTTGAGTTGATGCTCCGGCTTTGGACATTGGTTGTCTCCCTGCAGGCCTTTTGATCTTCATGCCTGGCTTTATTGCAGTTGAACTAATCACCTTCTTGTGCACTACCTTCTTGGAAGTAGCTTCATCCTCTTCAGCTCTATAATCCTCATCTTCAGAGTCTGAAGTTCTCTTCTTCCTTTGCCTGGTAGCAGCCTTAGGCAGGTTGCTAGGAGTGCTCCTGCTGCCTTCATCTGAAGTGCTGGAGGGACTAGTGCCCTCACTCAGTTGCATCTGCCCTTCTGACTTGTTCTGACTGTCACTCTAGTCTGACATGCTGCAAACACTGACTGCTGACCCTGTGAAGAGTTATAGATGAGTTGGAGTGGATGAGCATCACAAAATGCAGAGATTTTTGCAAAAGAATGATTCCAAAATTCAGTTTTAGTTTTCCACAGAAAGCATTTCGGATCAACCTATTTTCAAACTTGGTGATACCGAAGCAGTTTTGGAACCTAAACTGATGAACTCGGTTGGACCGAGTCATAGTTTGGTGGCACCAAGACCGCTAGGGTTTCACAAAGTCCTAAAATCGGTCGCACTGATTAGCAATTCTCAGTCAGACCGAGAGTTACTAGTGCAATGGCATAAGCCAAATCGGTGGGACCGAGTTTTTCAACACGGTGGGTCCGAGATGGTTTCGGCGGAAACCTAACCCTAAATTTTCAAATCTCATCTAATCTACGGATTGCATTGACTAGATCAGAGTGTTTCAATCGTGGCAAGAATCAATAATAACACAATGTGCTAGGAATCGGACGAGGATAGCACTGTGATCGAGTCCATACCCTAGCTTGGCGATGAACTCGCTACGGCGGCAACGGCCGGGTTGAATTCCGTTGACGGCGGCGGAGACCAACGACAGAAGGCGGCTGGCGACAAGGAGATGATCCTGAGACCTTGGAGGCAGAGCGAGCTATTGCGCGGGCGAAGGGTTTCGAAGAAATTTCCAAATTTTGCCGGTGACTATATATAGCCCGACCCTGTCGGTGTGACCGAGTGGAACAACTCGGTGGCACTGAGATGCATAACTGTGTTCAGTTACAACAACTTGGTGTGACCGAAAAGTTCAAATCGGTTGCACTGAGATTGAAAACCTAGATTGACTTAGTGATCTCGGTAGGACCGAAATGGAGGAATCGGTCAGACCGAGAATCACAAAAAAGTTTTGGAAGTTTAAGTCTATGACGAATCGGGGACTCCGAGTGCTCCTCACACAGAGTGGTTCGAATCTGACTTGATCAAATTTTGTGATGTAGCATGACTAGAGTTTGAGACGAGAAAAGCATAGATAGCTAGAGAAAGTTCTTAGGCATTCTTGTCCATCCACTTGGCCAAAAGAAGGAAGAACCAAATAATCAAAACAACAAGTGGATGTTCTTGAATGAGTAAATATGCACCAACATGCTCACACAATAAGATGGCAAATGAAATATGTCGCAAAGCATGCACAACTAATTCTAGCATCTATCAAACAATTGGCGATGACTAGGTCATCTATATATGAGTATATTGACTTAGGAGTCAAATGATAAACATTTGATCATAGGTCATACTCATCGTTTAAGCCCAAGTGGGGTTACCACTTTTACATAATGCATTGATGTGTTCACACCATTAGAGTTGCTTTGACTCAAGTCTTAGAGTTAAGCTCCCCCTAGATGTGAGATCCCCTTTTAGAGGGATGAACTAACCTTGGGTTTTGTCGATGATGACTTCATGTAGGTGTTGAAGAAGTGGATGCTCAATGTTAATGTAAATCATTTGGAGCAATCCATTGGAGTGAGTTGCACTTTAAACATACCTACATGGGTTAGTCCCACAAGGAACAAACAAGAATATCCATAGACATAGAGTGATGCACACACAATATGATGTCCATGAAAACATTAGGTTACCTTGTTCCTTGCCTTACCAACATGAGGGTTTGTGACTCCTTGAACTAGTGCAAGATGTGGAAGTTGATTGCACTTGTCCTTGCCATAATAATATGAGTGAAGAATGTTGGCGGAGTCACCCTCAAGAACTCTCTAGTTCTTCTTCTTCGGGATCCACATCATCTTGATGGGAATCCTTGGAGTTGTAGTTGTACTTGATGAAGTAGAACTTGACGTAGTCTTGGGAATCCACTTGACCGAGACCTTAGGTGCTTCTTCAAATGCATCAATCTCTTCTTGAAGCTTGTCCTTGCCTTTGTTCTTGTGGTCTTGTGGTGGAAGATCATCTTGAGCTTGTGTTCCCTTGAAGGAAGTGGGATCATGCTTCTCTTGTTGAGGAACAAACTTCGTCTTGGGGTATTGATCTTCTTCCCACTCAACTCCATTGGCATTGAACTTTCGTTCAAAACCAACACCTTGATTCTTCCGGTGCCTTCCTTGCTTGCGTACAATTTCCTCGAATTGCTTACTCCCGGCAAGGCTCTTGTAAACACCTTTCTCTATAATTCCCTTCAATAAGCTATTTTCTTTCTCAAGTGTAACTTGGCTAAGAGAATCATTAGTGGAATCAAGAGAACTACTATAAGCAACAATATTGGATTTGACATTGTTATTATTGTTACTACTAGAGGAAGTATCTTTCTTGTACTTGTTACTAGACTTGACTTGAGGCATGTAAGTAGATAGGAGTAAATGCTTGGCAATGTAAGAAGAACTTTTCTTACGAAGATCATCATTGATTGCTTTTAAGAACTCATGCTCTTGCTCAAGATTGAGCTTTTCAAAGCGTAACTTCTCATGAGCCCTTAAAAGTTCTCGATGATTTTCGAAGATAGTTTCATGAGCCTACTTAAGAGTGTTTAGTTCTTTAGTTATAAGCTCAATATTCTCCTTAGCATTGTCATTCGTTTTATCTTGTTTAGCATGATTAATTGACGTTTCATCATAGTATTCATCACTAGAGTTGTCAACAAGTAAATCATCATCCACAAGCAAGTCATCTTCATCACTATTGAAATCAACAAACTCAGGATGTGTTACCTTTGGACCTTTCGCCATGAAGTATCTTCCAATTCCTTCATTTGGTGAATCAAATATGTCGTAGGAGTTGGTTGACACAAGTGCTAGACCGGCAACACCTTCATCTTGAGTATATTCGGAGTCGGAGTGATAGCTTCTCTCCGAGTGTTTGTCGGAGTCGGAGCCGGAAACCCATTCACCAACATGAGCTTGATGTCTTTGTTTTGTGTAGCTCCTTGATGACTTGTCCTTCCTTTCCGAATCTTTGCTTCTCCGTGAGGATCTTCGTTCATAACGATCATCTCTACTCCTCCTCTCTCTTGGTGGTGATTCTTCTCTTTTGCTTCTTCTTTTTGGAGAATCTTCTCTTCTTTTGTAGGGTGCCGTACACTCATTGGAATAGTGTCTAGGCCTCCCACAACTGTAGCAATTGCGCTCTCGGCTGGAAGATCTTTTGTCATGGTAAGACCTTGACTTGGAGCTTCTTTCTTTGCTTCTACTCTTGTAGAATTTGTTGAAGTTCTTCACCATTAAGCTCAATTCTTCATTGAAGGTTTGTTTCTCACTTGATGATGCGGGGGCTTCACTTGAGGCTTTGTAAGCACCACTTGACTTGTTGTGAAGTTCCTCCTTATCCTCGAGTGACATCTCATGAGCAACAATTCTTCCAATGACTTCTGTTGGCTTGAGATCTTTGTAGTTTGGCATCATTTGGATTAATGTGCACACGGTATCATAATTTCCATCCAATGCTCTTAGGATCTTCTTGATGATGAATCTGCCAGTCATCTCTTCACTCCCTAAGCCGGCAATCTCATTTGTAATAAGAGCAATCCTAGAGTACATTTCAGCGACACCTTCACCATCCTTCATTTTGAACTTGTCAAGATAACTTTGGAGCACATCCAACTTGGATTCCTTGACAGATTCGGTACCTTCGTGCATATCAATCAAAGTGTCCCAAATTTCCTTTGCATTCTCAAGACGACTGATTTTGTTGAATTCTTCGGGGCACAATCCGTTGAAGATGATATCACAAGCTTGAGCGTTGTATTGCAGCATCTTCAATTCTTCCGCATTAGCTTCACGGTTCGGCTCTCTCCCATCAAAGAATTCACCTTGCAAGCCAATACAAATAATAGCCCAAACGGAGGGGTTATGTCCGAGAATATGCATTTTCATCTTATGCTTCCAACTAGCAAAATTAGTAGCATTAAAGTAAGGACCTCTACGGTGATAATTTCCCTCGCTAGACGCCATACTCTACTAGGTTGTGAAACCAAGGCTATTACCACCAAAAGCTATGGGAATCAAAGCAAATGGAGACCAAAGCTCTGATACCACTTGTAGGACCTTGAAGTATGTCTAGAGAGGGGGTGATTAGACTACTTAACCAATTAAAAACTTAACCTTTTCCCAATTTTAGAGTTTGGCAGATTTTAGCTATCTTAGGACAAGTCAAGCAATCATCACACAATTCAAGCAAGCATGCAAATAGTATATAGGCAGCGGAAATTAAAGCATGCAACTTGCAAGAAAGTAAAGGGAAGGGTTTGGAGGATTCAAACGCAGTTGGAGACACGGATGTTTTTGGCGTGGTTCCGATAGGTGGTGCTATCGTACATCCACGTTGATGGAGACTTCAACCCACGAAGGGTAACGGTTGCGCGAGTCCACGGAGGGCTCCACCCAAGAAGGGTCCACGAAGAAGCAACCTTGTCTATCCCACCATGGCCGTCGCCCATGAAGGACTTGCCTCACTAGCGGTATATCTTCACGAAGTAGGCGATCTCCTTGCCCTTACAAACTCCTTGGTTCAACTCCACAATCTTGTCAGAGGCTCCCAAGTGACACCTAGCCAATCTAGGAGACACCACTCTCTAAGAAGTAACAAATGGTGCGTTGATCATGAACTCCTTGCTCTTGTGCTTCAAATGATAGTCTCCCCAACACTCAACTCTCTCTCATAGGATTTGGATCTGGTGGAAAGAAGATTTGAGTGGAAAGAAACTTGGGGAAGGCTAGAGATCAAGATTCATATGGTAGGAATGGAATATCTTGGCCTCAACACGTGAGTAGGTGGTTCTCCCTCAGAACTGGTAAGTTGGAAGTGTAGGTTTAGTCTGATGGCTCTCTCCACGAACGAAGAGGAGGTGGAGGGGTATATATAGCCTCCACACAAAATCTAATCGTTACACACAATTTACCAAACTCGGTGGGACCGATTCAACAGACTCGGTCAGACCGATTTAGTAAACCTAGTGATCGTTAGTGATTTTCGATGGGACTGACATGCAACTCGGTAGGACCGATTCGGTTAGCGTTAGGGCATAACGTAATCTCGGTAAGACCGATTACACAAACTCGGTGAGACCGATTTTGGTAATAAGCTTTCCAGAGAGTTGGTCAGGTAAACTCGGTGGGACCGATTTGTTCTTTTCGGTGAGATTGAAATGTTACAAAAGGGAAATAGAGAGTTTACATTGCAATCTCGGTGGGACCGATCGCTCACTTCGGTTTAACCGAAACATTACGAAGGGAAACAGAGAGATTACAATCCCATCTCGGTGAGACCGAGATCCCTACGGTAGAACCGATTTGCCTAGGGTTTATGGCAGTGCCTATGACATTTGAACTCGGTGGCGCCGGATAGGAAGAATCGGTGTGACCGATTTTGGCTTTGGGTTTAGGTCATTTTTGGATGTGAGAAAGTAGCTCAGGGTTTTGGAGCATATCACTAAGCACATGAAGCAAGAGGCTCATTAAGCAACACCTCATCCCTCCTTGATAGTATTGGCTTTTCCTATAGACTCAATGTGATCTTGGATCACTAAAATATAAAATGAAGAGTCTTGAGCTATTGGGCTTGAGCCAATCCTTTGTCCTTAGTATTTTCAGGGATCCAGTTTCATCATCCATGCCATGCCATTCATTGAGCTTTCCTGAAATAATAGTCTTGGAATAGCATTAGCTCAATGAGCTATATGTTGTTATGAATTACCAAAACCACCTAGGGATAGGTGCACTTTTAGAAGGGCTGCGGATGAACTAGTACAGTGGATGAACAAGCCTCAGGAGGTGAGGTGTTCTTGAGCTGGTGTGGTGGATGCTAGCTCTAGTTGTTCTTCTCCTCTCCCCTTTTGTGGTAGTGGCTAGTCCTATTTATAGTGGCCTTGGTCCTATCCCCAAATACGAGCGGGAAGGGATCCCACAACGGCCGGATTTGAAAGGGGACAAGTAGTACAGTCTATCCTGACAAAAGTGCTCTTCGCGTGCGAAAAGCCTCTGGTCGTGATGCTGGAGTGGGCTCGTCGATGACCTCTGTCCTACCGTCCTGGTGGTCTTGGTCTCGTTGCATAAGAATGGAAACCTTTGGCTGATTCCTCGGGACTCCGCACCTGCGCCTTGCCTCCCTTGCACTGAATAAGAAACCTGCGCTCTGCGCCCGCCTGGCGCCCGCCTGTCCTTGGTCATCATGGCTCATGTCAGCCGAGCCTCGTGAGGTAACCTACATAGAACTCTTCGCCCCTCAGGAGCCCTCCTAAGGAGGCTAATTCCTTCAGGGTCTTGGTGTTGCCTGCCTCCCGAGGCTTGGCCCCTCGCGAGGGTCTTGCGGTGTTGGTGTTGAAGCTGGGCCGTACCAGGCCGCCGATGGAGTCAGGTGGTGGGCCGCAGGCGGGCAGGACTGGATACCCCCAAATCCAGGACGCCGACACCCATATCAATGTGTGTGTGATATACGGCATACAGTTCACTCCGATGAACTGTTTGCTATTAGGGAGTGCAACAGAAACGGTTAGCCAGATCAAGGTGTGTGTGATATACGGCATACGGTTCACTCAGACGAACTATTTTCGATTAAGGAACACAACAGAAACGGTTCAACTTAACAAGATGTGTGTCATATGCGGCATACAGTTCGCATGGATGAACTGTTTGCGATGAGCCAAAAGAACACAAATGAGACCTGTAAACTACATGTGTGTGGTACGTGGCAAACAGCCGACTCGGATGAACTGTTTGCGATGAGAAATTACAACACAGACGGTTAATACAGTAAGTTCATGTGTGATTCGTGTGTATAAAAAACTTTGAAAAATGAAAACTAGTTGCTTGCGGTGGCTAGGAGTATCGCACATGATGCATCTGCGAGTACTCATGTGCGATGATTTGTAAGTTACACATATGTTTCCTTATGTAAACATGTGTGTTAATTTGCAATATGGACAGTTAATATGCAAATGCCTTCTAGATATCGGGTACACGCTTAAACTCAAAGAACTATGTACGATACTAATACTTTCCATGGAAATTTAAGAACTTGGCTAACAGCATTTGAGTAACATATATATAGTGGTTACACTATTTGACAAAAGGAGGATCTTCGTAACACGGTTTTGACAACCATATGGTCCATATCTAGATACTTAACATAGTAACAACTATAAGATTTTAAGAGGCTAACGACCAACAACCATATGGTCCATATCTACATACTTAACATAGTAATAGCTAACACATTTTAAGAGGCTGAGAGCCAACAAGCACAAATATCCGCTGGAAGCAGCTAGATCATGGTGACTCGGCATCTCGTCAATGAAAAGGAAGAGCCCTCCTGTGCCTTGGTAGAGCATGAGTACAACAGTGACTCCAATTTCCCAATATGGATGCATTGCCAAGACAAGCGAGAGCGTGTTAATTTGAATGTGGTTCCATTTCTGCGGGAAATGCAGTATCTTGCTATCACTTTGGCGTTATTAGCAGGCAGAAGTGTAATTCGACCACGTCAGGAAATCGAACATGGAACTGATGGAGCGGGCAATTTCTGTTAAAATGTAGAATAAAAACCAATTGTAACATATAGTTGAAGATATATATAGTTTATGAGCATCAACATTAAAATAAGACTTTTTACCAGCGTTTTGTGCACACAATTGGTCTTGTTCAATGTCTGCACTATAGGTATAATTAATCCCATCCAAAATCCAGCATTCATACGATGTGCTATCTCTGTCAAATTATCAACAAAGTTTATGACATGCTTCAAGTCCTTGCAGTGAAATTTGGTACGCTTAGTAACATACAAATCATTCACTATGCATCCAACATACCCTGCTTAAAAGGTGGAAACGTATTATTTATTCTGAACATGGCAAAATAATATATAGTGCGCATAATTTGGTAAATAGAATTTGTTACTGCCTAAGAACAGAGTTAGAAAATGAAATCACAATTGGTTGCTTAAATAGTGATCAATTAGTCAAAACAAATACCCCGATTTTGCTAAGTAATATGACACCATGGAGAAAGTTGAAAGGACACTAACCTCGATCAGACTTTGATCGTCTGATGATGTTGGGGAAGTAAACATCCATGTTAATTAGACCAGGTTATGGTGCACGCACTAGAATTTTATTGCCAACTTTCAGTTCGTAACACTTAGACATTTTTCTCCAAAGGTCCGCGTTAAAATAGGAGTGAACATATTTATCAAGTTTTACGCTAACCATCATTGTATGTCCATGTTGTGTTTTCAATATGACATCGTGGGAGTCATCAACAAAGTAAGGCCCAAGATTTCCTTCTACCCCTGTTCTTGCAAAGCAAGGGATGTACTGCTCGAAATGAAAATTAAGATTGTAAATTAGATATATTGAAATAAGAGAGCAAGATACAAATGTGGGAGTAACTGATAGAACAGAGCAATATATAGATGAAATCAAAATAGAAAAATATATAATTAAAAATAGATAATGTAATAATGATTTGATGCAAATATATAGATAATGTAGCAACAGACGGTATATTTTCACAAATTTAGGCCATGCCGACCATGGTAGGTTGAGATTGAACATACGGAGTGCTCCCCGAAGTCATCCGGAATGGTGAGATAGAACTTCGTTTCGACTGGTCGAGACCACACTTGCCCGATTTGTGCATGCACTGTGGACACATGGATGATCACCCACAAATTAGCTAGAACAAAAATGATTCCATGGTGATTTCCACCGGTTGATTAGCAGCGATGGACGGACTGCGGTAAGAGATGAGTGAATGTTTCGCTTAGTTGATTACCTTCTCCATGAGAAAAATCCCCATCCCAATCCCGCAGAAAACCCCAGTCGATCGACTAGAGCCTAGAATGTCGGTGCAGATAGGCGACGGAAAGCGGTAGGGGCGAAATCCCGTGCCATTTGGAGTGCGACCTCCGCTTGCCGACAACAGCACCTTCGAGCTTAGGGTGGCTGTCGTGATAGAAGTTGATGAGGTGCAGAGTTGTGGAGGAGTCCGCGGCGAGAGGGTGGGGACGAAGGTGGCTGGGTTCTTATTTTTTTCCTTTTGCATGTGTGAGTGAACACACACAGTTCACAGAGGCAACGGAGATGAATCGTGTGCGATAGTAAATCACCGAGATTCAATGGGAATCCAAATTTCCTTTGTTCTTTATCCATGAGTTTTTTTTCTATGATGAACATAAACCCTACTAATCACCGTATTCAAATTTGGCACTTTTTCGGGTTCATTTACAATATTTAGGGGATTATGTGCATTTTCTAGGCATTAATGCACATAATTCAAATTCAAACAATCGTTGCTTGAAAAGGTGCGCGAGAACGATCTAGAAAACCATGGTCGTGCTATTTAGTAAATTCTCATGCCTTTTACAAGGAATGGGTAGATATTTCAAGGGAATGTGTTTACTGGGTACTATACAAAAATGAAATACATACTTGGAAAACATGATTGGCTTGGTGCCATGGTATGGCCTGACCATGCTCTGGTAAAAAAAATTGAGAATATTTGTCTTATGTCGTCATGCACCCCATTCATAAATCGAACAATCACCGAGGAAAATTCATGGTTTCGAGGGGAATTTGCAAGATTGAAGGGGCAGGTGAGGGAGTCCTGGATAAAGGGGTATCCGGACTGCCGGACTGTATACCTTGGCCGGACTGTTGGACTATGAAGATACAAGATTGAAGACTTTGTCCCGTGTCCGGATGGGACTCTCCTTGGCATGGAAGGCAAGCTTGGCGATCCGGATTATAGATCTCCTTCTTTGTAACCAACTCTGTGTAACCCTAGCCCCCTCCGGTGTTAATATAAACCGGAGGGTTTTAGTCCGTAGGACAAGACATTCATAATCATAGGCTAGATCCTAGGGTTTAGCCTCTACGATCTCGTGGTAGATCAACTCTTGTAATACTCATATCATCAAGATCAATCAAGCAGGAAGTAGGGTTTTACCTCCATCGAGAGGGCCCGAACCTGGGTAAACACCGTGTCCCCAGCCTCCTGTTACCATTAGCCTTAGACGCACAGTTCGGGACCCCCTACCCGAGATCCGCCGGCTTTGACACCGACATTGGTGCTGTCATCGAGAGTTCCGTTGTGTCGTCGCAGTAGGGCTTGATGGCTCGCCTCGTTGTCAAAGACAACATCACCTCTGGGGGAGCACTAGCCCTCAGGCCAAACTCTCCGGCTGGGCGGCTCCGTCATGACCGCCCGATCGGCTTTCACGCCGACGATGACTTGTCAGGTCATCAAAAACAACCTCCACGTCGATTCAGAACTCGCTGAACAGATGGATCCAATGGAACTCTCCTCCCTTAATGAGCTCTTGGATCGCATCGCCGCCCTGGGCGTCGCTACGGACTATGATCGGATCGGGCTTAAACCCGACCAAAGGGAGATTTATTCTCCGCCGGTCACTCATGAGATAGCGGTAGTGGAGGAACATCATACGAATTCTCCCTCTATTTTGAGGACGAACTGTGTCCGTATTTCCGAGCTCTCTGAGCCGGACACCCGCTCGCAGGAGGACATGACCCAAACCCCGAACTTAGGATCGGGCGGCGGGTCGAACAAATTGGGCAACATCCTAGAGCCCAAACCGTTGAGCTCGGAAGCTTCTTTGCCTCTAGGTCTCAGATCGGGTCAGGATTCGGATTCAAAACCACCCACCCACCCAATTTTATTCAATCTTCCACACATTAGACAAGAGCCCCAATAGACAATACATCATTACTGGGCCAGATTCCTCCTTGTGGTAAACAGGGTCAAGGACTGTCGTGAGGAAGATGCAATCTCCCTCTTTTGCAAAAATTGCACGGACAAAGGGATCCTCAATGCCATAAGTCTCCGCGACATAGTACGCTTCGCTGACTTAGCGGCCATAGTGCAGAAATATTGCATGATGGAAAGCGCCTGGAAAACCCAAACAAACTTCTAGGACAATCCTGCTCTCACTAAACCCTTCGTCCATACTAAAAGGGCAAACTCTCGCAAGTTACCCGATTCAATTACAAAAAAACCAAAGCCTGATACAAGGCGCGATACCGTATTGGAAGAATGGCTCAGTGGATCGTGCAAAATTCACAGCACACCGGACACTACGCCAACTCATAGCCTTAGAGCATGTTGGATACTCCGGCAGGTAACAAAGAGCGGCGAGGATTTCCTCTTAAACCATACAGCAGAGGAATATCCCGCCGGAAACAACAATACGGTATTTACAGTCTTCGAGAGTTTTGCCTCAAATAATAGGCGCAAGCGAGCTCAGTGCAGCCTCGCTGAAGTCAGCCACGTGGCAACAATAAATCCATGGAACAACACGACTATAACTTACAATGCCAGTGACGAACCTCAATTCCGAAAAGTCCGAGCACCGGCCACTTTGGTCCTTAGTCCAATCGTGGACGGCTTCAGGCTCACTAAAGTGCTCATGGACGGCGGAAGCGGACTAAACCTCATCTACGAGGAAACCCTTAACAAGATGGAAATTGACAAGAGCCGCATTGAGCAAAGCAGCACGACCTTCAGGGGAATCATCCCTAGTCGGGAGGCACGATGCGCGGGAAAAATCACACTGGATGTGGTATTCGGCACACCTGAAAATTACAGGTCCGAAGAAATTACATTCCAAGTGGCCCCGTTCAGCAACGGATACCACGCCCTCTTAGGGCGGGACGCATTCACGAGTTTCCATACTATACCCCATTACGGGTACATGAAGCTCAAAATGCCTGGGCCCAATGGAATCATCACTCTAGCTAGTGATCCGGACGTCACACTCTACGCCGAAAATAAAACCGCTGCCCTCGCCCTGGAGGCATTATCAGAAGCCCTTGTGGCCGAGGAACTGACAACACTGCGAGCAAAAGTGGACAGAGACAACGTGATACTCGACAAGCGACTTAAGTCCACCTCCTTCAAACCCGCGGATGAGATAGTCAAATTCCAGGTCCACCCAACGGACCCTACAAAGACAACTTCCATTGGGACATAGTTGAACCCCACAATAGATGCCGCACTGCGAGATGTCCTGTGTGAGAATTGGGATATCTTCGCCTGGCACCCTTCAGACATGCCAGGCATCCCAAGCAGGTTGGCCGAACACAACCTCAATATACTGAAAGGATACAAGCCAGTCAAGCAGACTCTCAGGCGCTTCTCAGAGCCTAAGCGGCAAGCCATGGGAGAAGAGCTAGCCAAGCTACTCGAGGCCGGATTCATCAGAGACATCAACCATTCGGATTGGCTAGCAAATTTGGTAATGGTACCAAAGAAGGACAAATCCTGGCGCCTATGTGTCGATTTCAAGGACCTCAATAAGGCTAGCCCTAAGGATCCCTTCCCCCTCCCCCGCATTGATCAAATCATCAACGCCACCGCAGGACACGACTCATTGTGTTTCCTTGACGCATACTCCGGGTACCATCAAATCAAGATGGCAGAGTCCGACCAGGCCGCAACGGCCTTCATTACACCGTACGGCCCCTTCTGTTTCAACACCATGGCTTTCGGGCTCAAAAACGTCGGCGCAACGTATCAACGCATGATTCAGACATGCCTGGAAAAACAAATCGGCAAGACAGTAGAGGCCTATGTAGATGACGTGGTCATCAAAACAAGACACGTTGAAACTTTAATAGATGACTTGAGGCTTACGTTCGACAATCTCCGAACATACGACATCAAGCTCAACCCGGAGAAATGTGTGTTTGTTGTACCCTCCGGGAAATTGCTCGGCTTCATCGTTACCAATAGAGGAATTGAACCAAATCCGGCAAAAATCAGAGCTCTGTCACAGTTGGCTATCCCAACAGACCTCAAGCAGATCTAGAAACTAACTGGATGCATGGCTGCCTTAAGCCGCTTTATCTCCCGCTTAGGAGAAAAGGCACTACCCCTTTATCGCCTTCTTCGACGCACCGAACACTTCAAGTGGACGGATGCGGCCACAGCCGGACTGGAAGAAATAAAGGCACACTTGGCCACAAACCCAGTCCTGACCACGCCAAATACTAGCGAACCCATGCTATAATACATAGCTGCAACAAACCTAGTTGTAAGTGCAGCGCTCGTCGTCGAACGAGAAGCACACGGACACAAGTTCCCGCTCCAAAAGCTGGTATATTACGTGTCCACTGTCCTCACTCCATGCAAATCCTGATACCCGCACTATCAAAGAATAGCGTACGCGGTTTTCATGGCATCCCGGAAACTACGACACTACTTTGAAGAGTGTTCGATCACGGTGGCGTCCGAAGTACCACTCAACGACATAATAAATAACCGCGATGCAATAGGCTGAATTGCTAAATGGGCCATTGAGCTCCTTCCGTTCGACATAACATACAAACCACGGCGGGCCATTAAGTTGCAAGTACTGGCTGACTTTGTTGCCGAATGGACAGAAGCCGAACTCCCTAAAGAGTACCGCGCGTACTCAAATTGGATCATGCATTGCGACGGCTCTAAAATGCTGGCCGGATTGGGAGCGGGTGTTGTCCTAACATCCCCCACCGGAGACACGGTCCAATACGTACTCCAAATATTATACAGACTCCAACAATGTAGCCGAATACGAGGCTCTGTTGCATGGTCTTCGGATGGCAGTCTCCATGGGCATCCAACACCTCGAAGTGCGCGGGGACTCGAACCTCGCAATATCTCAGATAAATGGAAACTTTGATGCCAAGGACCCGAAAATGGCGGCTTATCGCAATGCCATCCTTAAAATGTCAGCTCAGTTCGAGGGGCTCGAATTCCACCATGTGGTCAGAGAAAATAATCAAGCGGCCAATATCCTCGCCAGCATCGGCGCTAAATGCGACCCCGTCCCACCTAATATCTTTTTGGAAAGGCTATTCAAGCCGTCCGTGGTATGGGAGGGGGAGTCCGGCAATATTAGTCCGGCTCCGAACACAACCCCAAATTCGAACCATCTGACATAATCGGAGGCTCTGCCACCGAAATAACACCTTCGACCCACGAAATCATGGCCGTCATCGCCCCGTGGACCGAGCCCTTCTTGGCCTACCTAAATAGGCAAGAGCTCCCCGAAGACCAAAATGAGGCATGTTGTATTGTGTAATGCTCTAAGGCCTACAAATTCCATGAAGGAGATCTCTACAAGAAGAGCACCACCGGAGTACTTCAACGATGCATCTCCGAAGAGGAAGGGCGGCAGCTCTTAGCCGAAATCCATTCCGGGCTCGGCAGGCACCACGCGGCGGCCTGGGCACTCGTAAGCAAGGCCTTTCGGACAGGTTTTTACTGGCCAATAGCCCGGGAAGATGCACATGACCTTGTCCAACATTGCATTGGTTACCAACTATTTGCCAATCAGAGCCATATGCCCCCTACTGCTCTCCAAACAATCCCCATAACTTGTCCCTTCGCGGTCTGGGGGCTGGATATGGTGGGACCCCTTAAAGGGGGAAGCCATAAGAAAAAATACTTATTGGTCATGGTGGACAAGTTCACCAAATGGATAGAAGCCAAACCAGTTAAAATGGCCGAATCCGAACCAGTGGTAGACTTCATATCAGGGGTTGTACACCGTTACGGTGTCCCCCATAACATCATCACTGACAATGGCTCGAATTTTACAGCCGATGAGGTGAAAACTTGGTGCGGTAAAATGGGCATCAAGCTCGACTACGCCGCTGTCTATCACCCCCAAACAAACGGTCAAGTCGAACGTGCAAATGGTCTCATCATGAGCGGCATCAAACCCAGACTAGTGCGATCCTTGAAGGAATCAGACACACATTGGGTCGAGGAGCTCGACTCCGTACTCTGGGGGCTGCGGACCATGCCGAATCGTACCACCGGATACACACCATTTTTTATGGTGTACGGCGCAGAAGCAGTGCTACCCTGCGACATAATCCATGACTCACCTCGCGTGCGCATGTACGAAGAGAAGGAAGCCGAGATAGATCGGCAGGACAACTTAGATGCTCTGGAAGAGGAGCGTGACATCGCAAAAGCCTGTTCCGCATTATATCAGCAACATGCTCGAAGGTATCAAAGCAGAGAAGTACGGGCAAAAACTTATAACACTGGTGAACTAGTTCTACGCCTCCCCGAGAAGAAGAAAGACAAGCTCAAATCCAAGTGGGAGGGTCCCTTCATCATTGATAAAGTTCTCACCGGAGGAGTGTACCGTCTGCGCAGTGCATCTGCTAACAGACTTGAGCCGAACCCATGGAACGCGGCCAGACTCTGAAGATTCTACGCCTAGTGCCGAACTCAGTGTTCGTCTCCGTCCCCCCGCTTCTTCAATTATGTTCTCTTTCTTCCTTTCTCGCCCTCTTTTTCCTTTTTAACATACATCCTTAAAAAATGTACGGATGCCCTGACCGCTCCGGCCGCACTATGCGTGCACACTATACCTGGGGGCTTCCTATTCGGAAGATAAATATAACTACCTTAATGGCTTCCTGCCAGCCACATATGCATTTTTCTTTCCATATGTGCCTTTTCATCACCATTATATGCATCGATATGACTTAAGTTTTGGCCATGCTGGGTTGCCTGGCTCTTGTGTTTATGCCCTACATTCCCGTTAATTCGGCTAGGGCATAAGGGGAGCACCTTTGCAATTGTTACTGCTGGTTGAGACGGATGTGTACCTCAGACTGGGTGAAGCCGAAAGCTAGCGTTCTTAAGGGAATATTCAGTCGGTGAACAAAAGATGTTCTCATTCATTAGAACGTAAATCCTGAGATGTTTTGTTTCTTGCGCTTCTATTCGCAGTTTAGACATGCACATCAATGCATGCGCACCCAGTGAAAGGAACCCCTAACGGAACTATTCTCGCTGGAAGATGTTTCTTACTATCCATGTAATATAACATAACTAGCTGGGTACTTGTCTGTTCACGCACTTATGACCCCTACGCCTGGTTTCCATGCATACCCCGGTTTTTCATAACTGCGAGGGTATTCGGATACACCCTGGACTGTCGGGTCCGGGGGCTGAAGCGAAAAGGTCCGCCATGACAAATGATTTTCAACCCGGCTAGGGACTACATAGGTCCATTTAATTACATAGTCACTTGGACTGGCTATATTCTTCCTCTATACCATCCAACAGGCTGTCTAGCCTACAATTCTGTTGGAAGTACTTTGCAGCTAATGCTACTTGGTCATATACCTGACTAACGGGTATTTCTTGCCCATCTGACTCACCGGTCCGACTTCGGCCATATGGTTCGGGTCAGCCTTGGCGTATCGCGTCTTCACCATGGCCCAAGCTTCCCTCGCACCTTGTCGGCAAGCTGATATCTTCCATAAACGGAAGCACCGCCATGCTCCTTTGAGCATCTCTACAAGCTCTCTCATGCCTCCTGGCATGGTAGAAGATGGCCACAAGGCCTGGGCAAAACCCTGCATCACCTGCCGAGCTCGCTCGTGCAGTTGTGATAGATCTTGCAGCAAATCACCTACAGATCCAGGCATCTCCTCTCCAGGACGGCCCATCAGCATACCTGCAGACACAACTCTATTAATTCGCTTCCTCGCCGAACTGTTCTGCAGCTCGTTTGAAGCACTTACTATAAATGCCGCGTCGAAGTCTCTTGTTCTCCTTCACGGAGTCAGCAAGCTGAGCCCGAACATCTGCTAGTTCGACGCTTAGTCGGATATTGGCATCTTGGAGTTTATTTTTCTCTTGAATAGCCTGCGTCAGCACGTGTTCGCCCGCCTTTAGCTGACTTCGCAGATGTGGCTCATTATCTTCCACAGTCTTCGGATTTTCTCCGGGATTGTCTGCAGAATCTTTCGTTAGATTCATAAACCATGCCGAATTAATAAATTGGTACCCATTCCTGCATGAAGGCAAGTATTACCAGAAGAGGCCTTTTGGGAATCCTCTTGTTCGGCAGCAGGGGCCTTCAGCTGGGTCTTACATTCCTCCAGCTCTAGAGATAACCGGGTATTCTTCTCTATAAGGACATGTGCATGCAATGATCCTTAAATCAGTTGTGTCAACTGTTTCAAGTCTCAGGGGCTATTACTACACATCCTTATCAAATTTTCTTACCCGTATATCCTTCACATACTGGTTCGTTGCTCTGGCAAGTCCATCTTGAGCAGCGCAAATATATGCATGTCCCCAGTTAAAGGCATTAAACACCTCTTCAGAAAAAATACCACCTCGAAGTACGGCGCATCGGCGCCGGTGATTCATGGCACTGTCCACTTCAGAATTTGTGGCGGAAAACCTATCCGTATCCTATGCATGAAGACAGTTCGGCGTTGACCCCACATCAGCCTCCATCCATGAGACCGGTTCAGGAATCAGGCTGCTTGAGGCATGGCCGGCAGGATCCCCGGGTATAGTTCGGCGACTACTCTTTCTGCCAGAACATAGTTAAGATTGTCATATCTTGACAGAGATAATCACGGAGCAAGTTTGAATCTCACCTTTGCGCCGGTGTCTCAGCCCTAACTGCCTTCCTTTTTAGCCTGCCTTGCCTAGGCACCCTTTGCTGAGGAGCCCCCACGGGTTCCGCGCGGCGTCCTGATGACCGTTTCTATAAAGACGCAACACATGTGCATAAGGCGTGGCATAGCGAAAGACTCCTTTTCGGAAGTTAAGACCTCGACTTTACTTACATGGGACACAGGAAGCAGTCCGGGATAATCTGCGATGATGGCCACTGAAAAGCCGCCACTGCTTGCCTGGTAGAATGTCCCATTGACAAACTCCACGGATATGTCCGGATCTTCTTCGAGTCCGGGGTCGAGAGCCCGACCGGGATCCTCTAGCTGCGGACTGGGCCACTGAACTCTTTCATAACCTTTCTTAGTTCCTGCTTTGGAATAGCAGGGTAAAGGATTATGACAAAGGAGGCAAAAATGGACAGAGTTGAGCAAAGGATGACAGCTTACCCAGCTCCGGGGGTTGTACAAGGAAAATCCGTCCCGCGGTTTAATGCGGAGGAACTCCTCTTCTTCTCCTTTATACAAATTGGACAGTATTCTTGCCAGAGCGGTGGCGGAGTCCGGACCTTTACGACTGCTTCGGGAGGCGTCCTCTTCTCCATTGAAGTGCCACATGGGTTTCCTCCTATATTGAAGTGGCTGCACTCCCCGTATTATGCATATTGACATAACTTCGGTTATTGTCAGTCCTGATTTGGCCAGGGTTTTTATCCTGCTCATCAGATAGATGACTTCTCTGTTATCCTCCTCCTGGGGGCTCCGGGGGCGCTGAGGGAGTCCTAGATTAGGGGGTATCCAGACGGCTAGATTATATACATCGTCCTGACTATAGAAGCGTGAAGACACAAGACTCTGGCCCGTGTCCGGTTGGGACTCTCCTTTGCGTGGGAGACAAGCTTGGCGATCCGGATATTATATTTCCTTCCTTGTAACTGACTCCATGTAAACCCTAGCCCTCTCTGGTGTCTATATAAACCAGAGAGGATGGTCCTTAGAAGGCCGATCACAATTACAATCATACCATCATAGGCTAGCTCTTAGGGTTTAGCCTCTAAGATCTCATGGTAGATCTACTCTTGTACTACTCATATCTTCAATATTAATCAAGCAGGAAGTAGGGTTTTACCTCCATCGAGAGGGCCTAAACCTCGGTAAACATTGTGTCCCTTGATTCCTGTTACCATCAATCTAAGACGCACAGATCGTGACCCCCTACCCGAGATCCGCCGGTTTTGACACCGACATTGGTGCTTTCATTGAGAGTTCCTCTGTGTCGTCGCTTCTAGGCTTGATGGCGTCTTCAATTGCTAACAACACGGTCCAGGGCAAGACTTTTCTCCCCAGACAGATCTTTGTGTTTGGCGGCTTCGCACTGCGGGCCAATTCACTTGGTCATCTGGAGCAGATCGACAGCTACGCCCCTGGCCACCAGATCAGGTTCGGAAACTTGAACGGATATTCGCGGAGACTTCATCTTCGACAGATTCGGCCCTCTAACAGGAGCGTCGGACAGTCATGACGAGCACGGTCTAGACCTGCTGTCGGACAATGCTCGGGACGTCACCCCTGCAGTGGCCCTGGATCTAAATCTGGAGTAGGCTGTGTTGCCCAAGGACGGAGGGGTAGACGCCGCCCCGCAGTCCGCATATTCATCGATGGTGGAGCCGAACACAGGTCTCACCTCTGTGGAGGCATGTAACCCCGGGCCCCCAGACTCGTATCCGGTTGTCGGTCCTGGTCCGCATACCCTCGAGCCAGTCAGGCCAGGTGGGGCTCCGATAATGGAGTTTACTGCTGTAGACATCTTCCAGCACTCGCCCTTTGGCAACATGCTGAACTCATTAAAGTCTCTCTCTTTGTCAGGAGGCTCTGGGCGGAACTATATCTGGCTTGAGTGGGAAGCAGGTGACGAAGGAATTCGCTTCCCACCCACCACCCACTTCATTGCCACGGTCGATGATCTAACCGACGTGCTTGACTTCGACTCCGAAGACATCGACGGTATGGACGGCGATGCAGGAGACGTATAGGAGCCACCGCTCGCAGGACCGTGGACAGCCACCTCTTCATATAATATATATATAGTGGACACTCCGAAAGAAACCAATGGCGATGAGGCAACGGAGGATAACCCCTCCAAGAAGAAAGCAAAGCATGGGCGTCGTCGTCGCCGCTCCAAGCCCCGCCAAGGCAATACCGGCACCGAACACGAAAACAATCCGGATGGTGCCGACGATGAATACAACCCCTCCCAGCCCGCCTTCGAGCAGGCCAAGTAGGAAGATGGGCAGGACAGCCCGGACGAACAGGCGACGGACGGGTATCCAGAGGGGGACAACTACATGCCCTCCTCCGAAGACGAGATTAGCCTCGCGACGACGAGTTCGGCGTGCCCGAGGACCCCGCGGAGCAGGAGTGCTTCAAGCGCCGGCTTATTGCCACTGTGAGAAGCCTGAATAAGAAGCAGCAGCAGCTTCAACCCGATCAAGACCTGCTCATAGATAGATGGACAGAAGTCCTGGAAGCCGAGGAATATGGACTCGAACGCCACACGGCTGACCGGCCGCCTCGAGGTCGGGATAAAACAGCATATCAGCCCGAATACCAGCCTACACCCCCGCGCCAGTTTACTACGGCCCAGGGCAATACTCAGGACCTGCGGGATAGACTGAATAACACCACATGACAACCAAGATCGATCTACGGATCACGGGGGCGCGCTGCAGCACATGACGATGACCGTCATACTAGATACACTAACAGCAAATCCGGCCGAGCCGAACATAACCAGTCAGACGCAGCCGGATTGCGTCGCGAGCACTACGGGACGTCTACGCGATGGAGCCAGTCGTCCCCAAATTCAACCCATGGTCAGCTTGTCTGATCACCATTGATCGTAGGGATCATCCTACTAGCATCCGTCACGGCGGCTCAGCCGCATTGGTTCTAGACCCAATCATAGACAGATTCCACCTCACAAGAGTCCTTATGGACGGAGGCAGCAGCCTGAACCTGCTTTATCAGGACACGGTGCGCAAAATGGGCATCGACCCTTCAAGGATTAATCCCACCAAAACCACCTTTAAAGGTGTAATTCCTAGAGTAGAGGCCCGTTGTACGGGCTCTATTACATTGGAAGTGGTCTTCGGATCTCCGGATAACATCCGAAGCGAAGAGTTAATCTTCGATATCGTCCCTTTCCGTAGTGGTTACCACGCACTGCTCGGACGAACCACATTCGCTAGATTCAATGCGGTACCACACTATGCATACCTCAAGCTCAAGATGCCAGGCCCGCGCGGGTTCATAACAGTCAACGGAAATATGGACCGCTCTCTCCGTACAGAAGAGCATACTGCAGCCCTTGCAGCAGAAGTACAATGCGGCCTCCTCCGGCAAACCACCAATCCGATGGCGACAACCTCAAGCACCGTCAAGCAAGGTCGGAGTACCCTGCAATAGGATCACCAGGCACGCCAAGAGCACGACTAGCAGTCCGGCCTCCGCTCAAACCCCATCAAAGCAGCATTCGTGCCACGCGTACACAATTACGCACTCAAAATACCATGGGCACAGGCGGAGGCGCAGCAGTGGCTCAGTCAACAGTGCGGTATAACTGCCACACACCTTCGTAACCTTTCCTTTTACCTCTCAGGACATTGCTTTAGTGCAGCCTCTTCAGAAGATCCGGATTGACGGACCTACATAGGAGAGAAAACCAAGGAGGCAACAGGCTTTGCGCACAGAACGAAATACCCAGGTGGAATCTATTTACAATCGTTATACCTGCTCTATCTATCTGCACGTAGCCTGCCCCTGGATAGGATATGTCAAATAATCCTAGTTATCTTCGCTTAATGCATTCATTGTAAACATACGCTTAAACGTATTATTCATCAATGGGAGATCATAGATAGCGTTAGCTTATTATTCTTATTTGAGCATTTTTTCTTACAAATGTTTATTTGATATTGCATCCGTACACCTTGGTACGTTCAGTTTGCCAGGGGCTTCTTATGACGCCCCATAACACGGCAAGACAAGTCTGAACACTTTTAACAGTGCGGCACCCCGAACTTATAGCATTATATGCATCAGCTCCGAATCATGTCTTGGGTCTACAGTTGGGATAGCCCGGCTCCCTTGTTTTGGTGCCTTACGTTCCGTTATATCAGCTAAGGTAGCGCAGGGAGAACTACTGCGATTGTGTCTCGGTTCTTCCGGACAAGCACCTCAGTACAGAAAGCCGAAAACTGACCGGCATGATGTGGCGAGAGCTGGTTGCTGTTCGAGAGGTCTTAAAATCCTTAAAGATTTTTCCACTTAAAGTGATAAATCAGCTTTGTCCGAACTAGGCGTACATAGCTCCCCAATCCGGCCTTCCGGATTCTAGGGGCTTCGCCGAAATTTAAAATTGTAGACTTCTATGGCTAAGTGAAGGTTATAAAGCCGCATAGTCCGATTGCCTTGTTCGCTGCGCCGGACACCTCCTTAAGGGACCAAACATTCGGATAAAGAGTGTCCGGGTTTTCCACGAACACCCCAGTATTAGTTACATGGGGGAGGAAGCCGATGACTGGCCTACTTTTAGTATTTTATAAACAACCGCACAGAAGGTACTATTTTAAATAACAAAAGCACTACATAGCGCAAGTAATTTCGTCCTTAAATTACAAACATGACAGAAGTGAATTCATTCTAAAATTATGTCCTTGGTACATTCATCGGCCACAAGGCGAGTGCCCTTGATAACGCCATCGTAATACTTCTCCGGATAGTGATGCGCCTTGCCCTCCGGCGGCCTGTCCGTCACCAGCTTCTCCGTATCTAGCTTGCCCCAATGCACCTTCGCACGGGCAAAGGCCCGGTGGGCACCCTCAATGCAAACGGATCGCTTGATGACTTCTAGTCGCGGACAGGCATTCACCATCTGCTTGATCAGGCCGAAGTAGCTGGTGAGCAGGGGCTCACCAGGCCACATCCGGACTATGAAATCCTTCATAGCCACTTCGGCCGCCCTGTGGAGTTCGACCAACTGCTTTAGTTGGTCACTCAGAGGTGTTGGATATTCGGCCCCAGCATACTGGGACCAGGACAGCTTCTCTGTTGAGCTCCCCTCCTGGGCAGGGTAGAACTCCGCGGCATCTGATACGCTGCATGGTAGATCTGCGAATGCCCCTGGAGAGCTCCGGACTCGGGTAAGTAAAAGAAACTCCTCCTCCACATGCTTGCTTTGCATAAAGAATTTCTTACCTGCCGCTATCTTTTTTGCCTCCTGGATTTCCTGCTGTGCCTTCTCGGCTTCGGCCTTGGCGTCTTTTATACTTGAAAGGGCCTTCGTAAGCTCGTCCTCTTTCACCTTAAGCTCATGCTCCACGGCCTCGAACTTCTTGCCGAGATACTGGAGCTCTTGTTGTACCTCTGCCACTCTAGCATCTTGGTTTTCGCGCTCCTTGCGTTCCAAGGCCGCCTTGTGTTTGGCCTCGGACAGTGCTTTCTTGAGAGACGCCACTTTGGTGGTGGCCTCTTTCACCAAATCACGACACTTCGTCGTTAGAATAACCAATTTTATCTATCATTCATTATATGAGAGAGGGGAATCATTCACCTTTGTTCTCTTAGAGCTGCCTCCTCATGAGGTCGAGCTCTCCCTGCGCCCGCTCCAGGTCCTGTTTTAGACCGGCGATCTCAGCCGTACGGACAGCAGCGGCAAGCAGCACAACCTGTTTATTCACATTAAAACTCATTGTTAGACTCCTGCGGATTACAATTGACCGTCCGTTTGGTCTTTCTTTCCGAACACCAAACAGAGTATCAGGGGCTACTACCTATCGGGTGGTAATTTCACACATTTTTACTACTTACCTCAAAGCCTGTTAGTAGGCTGGTGCAAGCTTTGGTTAGTCCGCTCTTGGCAGACAAAACCATTTGAACCACCGCGCTCATAAGAGTACGGTGCTCTTCATCCACGGACGTAGAGGAAGTCCTCGGCACAGACGGCTCGCCCTCCTTAACGAGGGGCCCGCCTGAGTCCGGAACCACGGGAGGTTCCAGAACAGTGTTCGGCTGAGAGTCCGGTTTACTGCGGCTCTCACCAACACGATCCGCGGGGATCTTGAACCCTGCGTGTCCGGCGTTTGGAATGCCGTCTTGGGGCGCCTCCAGATCCACCTCCCCCTGCTCTGGGAGCCTTTGGGACAACTCCTCCGTGTCATCCGCAGGCTGAGGAGTTGTGGTCGTCGGAAGTGAGTTCATTGCCGAATCACTCAGGGACCCGTCCGAAGACGACACCTCGGGATGGACCCTGGCCGGACTGCATACAAGTTCGGCATTATAACAAAACTACGAAGCAAAATAATGATGGAGTGCGGATACTTACGATCGCACTAGGGGCTTCTTCATGGGCAGCCACCCCTCCGGGGCGGCCTTCCTAGACGGCGGCGGTGGTGGCCGAGTAGTCCGGAAGGGATGCCTTTCCCTTCTTGGACGTCCCAGCCTCCCCATCCGGGGCGGCCTTCCTCTCCCCCCCCCCAATACGGGGAGGTGGAGTTTTTGCTTGTTCCCCCTGCCTCCGCGGGAGGAATCTGCGTCGTCGTCATCGGACGGTGAGGGTATGACGGCCTTGCGCCGGGGGACTCTCCTGGCCCCCTGGTCCGCCCTCCCAGGCCCCTCGTCCTTTCTGGGTGGGGCGGCCTCCTCTTCTTCTTCTTCCCCTTCGGGGAAGGAGTGTGCCTCGTCATCTTCGAATGAGGCTTCTAGCGCAGCCTTACGTCGGAGACCCTTTCCGATCCCCGGGGCCCTCTTATCGGCCTTCTTCTCTGACCCCATGTAGGCGCCGGGACCAGCATCTCCGTCAGGAGAGCATTAATTGGGCTTTCTGGCAGCGGAGCCGGACAGTCAATCTGCTCCGCTGTCTCCACATAATCCTAAACAAACATGCATAATTACTTAAGGCTCCCCCATGAATATATTGGGAAGAACCGAATCTGGTGGCAGCCTCAGAACTCACCTAACTAGGAGGCCGCACGGCGTGGAGCCCACGGTCCTCGGATATGTGAGGAGGTACTTCGGAGGCCTTGAACAACGCCTTCCACGCGTTTTTGTGCTTCATGTCGTAGAGCCTCTGAAGCGTCTGGTTTTCGGCCGGGATGAACTCCCACAGATTGAATGCCCGCCTTTGGCACGACAGAATCCAGCGAATGAGCATGACCTGGACCATGTTGACAAGCTTGATGTTCTTGTCCTTCATGCCCTTGATGCAGTTTTTGAGTCCGGTCAGTTCTGTAGATTCGCCCCATGAAAGGCCCTTCTGTTCCCAAGAGGTGAACCGCATGGAGGTTCCGGATCGGAACTCGGGGGCCGCCGCCCAGTTAACGTCGCGCGGCTCAGTGATGTAGAACCACCCCGACTGCCACCCCTTCATGGTTTCCACAAAGGAGCCGTCAAGCCAGGTGACGTTAGGCATCTTGCCCACCATGGCTCCTCCGCACTCCGCTTGCTTGCAGCTCACGATCTTCGGCTTCACGCAGAAGATTTGCAGCCACAAGCCGAAATGAGGCTTGATGTGGAGGAAGGCCTTGCATACGATGATGAACGCCGAGATGTTGAGGACGAAGTTCGGGGCTAGATCATGGAAATCTAGCCCGTATTAGAACATGAGCCCGCGGACGAAGGGGTGAAGCGGAAACCCTAGTCCACGGACGAAGTGGGCGAGAAACACGACCCTCTCGTGGGATCCTGGAGTTGGAATGACCTTCCCGTCGTCTTGTATCCGGTGCGCTATGTCTGCGGCCAAGTATCCCGCCGCCCAAAGATTCGCAATGTGCTTCTCCTTCACGGTGGAGGCCACCCACTTGCCTCCTGCTACGAACATGTTTAGCTGTGCGGAGAAGACTTGGACTAGGGCGCTGGAGCTCGGGGAGGTGAGGATGAGCAAATGAGGAGGAGGGCGTGGGTGAAAATGAGGGTCCTTTATCCCTTTATAGAGGCGACGAAAGTGGTGCGCCTCCCCGCTTGCCTGTTGAGAATCGCTTGCTTCCCAAGCGCCACGATTGATGGCATGGTGGGATTATCCATACCCGTATTGATGAGAACCCTGCGATAAGGGGACACGATCTCTGCTTTGACAAGACGTGTCAAGGAAACCGCCTCGTAATATACGTTGTGGCTGGTTGTGGGAAAACGGTTCGAATAATGACCCGACCGTAAGGACATATCACGTCGTCTAAAAGGTTGTCGGCGGAAGTATCGTTCTCTCTATGGTGGTATGTGAAGATCATTTTGCAGATCCGGACACGGTCTATGTGTTCGATAATAACCTTCGTGTATTCAGAAGGAGGAACCCGCCTTGCAATGCCGAAGACAAGACTGCGCGCCGGACTCACCGTCATTGAA
This sequence comes from Triticum dicoccoides, assembly GCF_002162155.2. Lineage (NCBI taxonomy): Eukaryota > Viridiplantae > Streptophyta > Magnoliopsida > Poales > Poaceae > Triticum > Triticum dicoccoides. The sequence goes on from NC_041385.1 coordinate 218,850,006, forward strand.
GCCTGGTTCAGGGGCTACTGAGGGAGTCCTGGATTAGGGGGTATCCGGACGGCCGGACTATATATATCATCCGGACTATTGAAGCGTGAAGACACAAGACTTCGGCCCGTGTCCGGATGGGACTCTCCTTTGCGTGGGAGACAAGCTTGGCGATCCGGATATTATATTTCCTTCCTTGTAACCGACTCCATGTAAACCCTAGCCCTCTCCGGTGTCTATATAAACCGGAGAGGATGGTCCTTAGAAGGCCGATCACAATTACAATCATACCATCATAGGCTAGCTCTTAGGGTTTGGCCTCTACGATCTCGTGGTAGATCTACTCTTGTACTACTCATATCTTAAATATTAATCAAGCAGGAAGTAGGGTTTTACCTCCATCTAGAGGGCCCGAACCTGGGTAAACATTGTGTCCCTTGCTTCCTATTACCATCAGCCTAAGACGCACAGATCAAGACCCCCTACCCGAGATCCGCCGGTTTTGACACCGACAGGCGCCAGCTTTGGCATTTCATCAGTTTAGTATTGGTAAATTCAGGGAGGCCTGTCCGGACTGGGTCCGGAAGGGGAACATCATCAACGTAAAACCACTTCGAAGGCTAGTCTTCGGACGCCTTCTTTGGAGTACCGGACAGGTATCCGGTCTGGGCGACGCGCCACATTTCGGCTCCGCCCAATCGAGGGACGAGGCAAAATAACCTCTTTCCATAGCTCGAAATGAGCATCACAGCCTAGGAACAGCTCGCAGAGGGCAGCATAACCCGCGATGTGCAGTATGGAGGCGGGGTAAGATTATGCAACTGGAGGCCGTAGAACTCCAGGAGCCCGCGGAGGAATGGGTGGATTGGAAACTCGACTTCTCTTAACAGATATGGGACAAGGCATACCCGCTCCCCCAAGATGGGTTAGGGAATCTCTCCGCTTGCTCCCCGCCATTATAGGTGGCTAGTCCGGATCGGACGGGGACCACGTATGCGGGCGGAAGGAACCCTTGGGTCTGCAGCTCTATTAGGCGGCTGTGAGGGACGGAACACTTTTCCCAATCCCCTAGTTTCGAGCTAGGGGAGCGAGAGGCAGAGCTGCGGTGACCGGTCATGATGGGATGGCTTCTTCTGGATGCACTCTACGGAATGTTTGCTCGGGAAAAGGTGGTGTGATTTGGATCTGAGGATCCCCGTCTCTTCAAATAGATGGCTCGCCTACATGATTAGGGTGGCAAATGTAAAAATTCCCCGGCCCCTCGTCTTTGCTCGACACGTGGAGATGGCCATTATTGAAACACAGAAGCCGAGGAGTACAACATTGCTGGGAGGCCGGACACTGTTTGCTACGACGGGTATGACGAATTCGGAGAAGAACCCGCCTTGCAATGCCGAAGACAATCTGCGCCCCGGACTCATCGTCATTGAAGCCTGGTTCGGGGGCTACTGAGGGAATCCTGGATAAGGGGGTATCCGGACTGCTGGACTGTATACTTTGGCCGGACTGTTGGACTATGAAGATACAAGATTGAAGACTTTGTCCCGTGTCCGGATGAACTCTCCATGGCGTGGAAGGCAAGCTTGGCAATCCGGATTATAGATCTCCTTCTCTATAACCGACTCTATGTAACACTAGCCCCCTCCGGTGTCTATATAAACCGGAGGGTTTTAGTCCGTAGGACAAGACAATCATAATCATAGGCTAGCTCCGAGGGTTTAGCCTCTATGATCTCGTGGTAGATCAACTCTTGTAATACTCATATCATCAAGATCAATCAAGCAGGAAGTAGGGTTTCACCTCCATCGAGAGGTCCCAAACCTGGGTAAACATCGTGTCCCCAGCCTCCTGTTACCCTTAGCCTTAGACGCACAGTTCGGGAACCCCTACCCGAGATCCGCCGGTTTTGACACCGACAGCCGGGAATCCAAATTTCCTTCCTAGCTTGTCATTCAATTTTTTCTACAATCAACATACCCCCTCAAATGCAACATGCTCAAATTTGGCATCTTTCCGGGCTCATTTACCATATTAGGGGATTATGTGCATTTTCTAGGCATTAATCCACATAATTAAATTCAAACAATTGGTGCATGAAAAGGTGCACATGTAAAACCATACTTGTGGTATCTAGTAAATTCTCAAGCCTTTTACAGGAAATGGGCAGAGATTTCAAGGGAATGCGTGGCAATAGTCAACCAAAACACGTCATTTACTGGGTTAGCAACTATAGAAAAATGAAATATGTGCTTGAAAAACATGACGCTTGGCATGGTGCCATCATGGTATGGCCTCACCGTGCCCTGGTTAAAAGATGAGAAGGTTTGATTAATGTCGTCATGCACGTCCTTCATTAATCAAACCATCACCGAGGAAGTTCCATGCTTTCGAGAGGGAAATCACCAAGATTGAAGCGGAATCCAAATTTATGTCCTAGTTTGTCATTCAGTTTTTTCCAATGACCAACATACTGTCTCAGATGCAACGTGTTCAAATTTGATATTTTTTCGGACTCATTTACCATATTTAGGGGATTATTTGCATTTTCTAGGCATTAATGCACATAATTCAAATTCGAAGAATCGCTGCATGAAAAGGTGCACAAGAATGGTCTGGAAAACCATGCTCATGCTATTTAGTACATTCTCATGCCTTTTACAAGGAATGGGCAGATATTTCAAGGAAATGTGTTGCAATAGTCAACCATAAACGCATCGTTTACTGGGTTAACAACTATACAAAAATGAAATACATGCTTGGAAAACATGACGCCTGGCATGGTGCCATGGTATGGCCTCACCGTTTCCCCATTAAAAATTTGAGAATGTTTTCCTTATGTCATCATGCACGTCCTTCATAAATCGAACCATCACCGAGGAAGTTTCATGGTTTCGAGGGGGAAATCACCAAGATTGAAGGGGATCCAAATTTCCTTTGTCCTTTGTCCATGAGTTTTTTTCTACGACGAACATACACCCCTATCATCATACTCTATTCCACCCGTAGGGCTATATCCAAGGCTTGCACTCATGTATTGCGTGAGGGTTGAAAAAGCTGAAGCGTGTTAAAAAGTATGAACCAATTGCTTGGCTTGTTATTGGGCTTGTGCATGATTTATACTTTGTGTTAGGAAGACAGAGCATCACAAGACTATATGATTTTGTAGGGATAATGTTCTTTAGCATTATTATTTTGAAGGACATGATTGTTTATTGGGATGCCTGAGTATTTTTCGGCCTCCTGGATTTTGGGGTATCCAGCCCTGCCTGCCTGCGGCCCACCACATGGCTTCATCGACGGCCTGGTACGGCCCAGCATCAACACCAACACCGCAAGACCCTCGCGAGGGGCCAAGCCTCGCGAGACGGGAAGCGCAAAGACCCCCGAGGGGATGGGCCTCCTCAGGCTGGCTCCTGGGGGGCGGAGAGTTCTATGCAGGTTACCTCACAAGGCTCAGCTGACGTGAGCCATGACGACCAAGGCCAGGCGGGTGCCAGGCGGGCGCAGAGCGCAGGTTTCCTCTTCAGTGCAAGGGAGGCAAGCCACAGGCGTGGAGTCCCGAGAAATCAGCCAAAGGTTTCCATTTCAGTGCAACGAGACCAAGATCACTAAGACGGCAGGACAGAGGACACCGACGAGCCCACCGCAGCGTCACGACCAGGGGCTTTTCGCAGGCGAAGACTACTTTTGTCAAGATAGACTGTACTACTTGTCCCCTTTCAAATCCGGCCGTTGTGGGATCCCTTCCCGCTCATATTGGGGAAGAGGACCAAGGCCACTATAAATAGGACTAGCCACCACCATAGAAGGGGAGGAGATCAATACAAGTAGAGATAGCATACACCATACTAGCTCAAGAACACCTCACCTCCTGAGGCTTGTTCATCAATTGTACTAGTTCATCCTCAGCCCTCCGAGGCAATCCACCAAAATGGTGGAGTAGGGTATTACACCACAACGGTGGCCCGAACCAGGATAAAAACTATTGTTTCTCTTTGTCCCTTTGATCTTGACACGCTAGGCTTAGGAGGATCGCGAGTAGGCATGCTGGGTAGGTTGAGATCTCCGCACGCACCCAGAGTTTGAATCTCTCAAGGGTTTGCGGATCCCATAATCCGACAGTTGGCACGCCAGGTATGGGCGCGTCGGATTTTCTCTTCCATCGACCAGTCGTCCGCCACTCCTCCGACGCCATGGCCGACACCCCATAAGTGCACGTAGAGCACTAGGTTGTCCAGTCCTCCTCGGCAGCGCCCGCCGACGAGGAAGACCTCCACTCTGCTTTGCTCGTGGCCCGCATTCCGCCAGTGGCGGCTGGCCGCGGGGTGCGTGTGGCGCAACCTTCTCCACTGGCGCAGCGCCGCAGCCGCGCCGCCGCGCGATCTGCAAACTACACTGCAACAACCGCTCCGCACTCGCGCAGGGAACAAGCAAACATGCGGCCAGCGGTTATCGTGGACCGAGAGCTCCTGCGGTGCAGGATGCTGGAGAGCGGCCGCGACGCCCTACTGGAATGGGTCGCCGAGTTGCTGGATGCAGCATGCAGGGTGCAGCTCTGTTCTACACCCTGCCCACTTCGCAGGCAGTGGGGGGGGCGCGCGCTCATCCCTGACACAACTGCGCGCCCCTCCCAGGGGCCCTGGAGAGCCTCTCGACGCCGACCAGCCCCGCGGAGCAACCCGCACCACCCCAAATGCGCCCCCTCGGCATGGGGCTGCTCCAGGTGACATCACCAAGGGCTACGCTGGAGTGTTGGCCCCTGGCCAACAGGACCAGAGGGCGGCTAAAGAAGGCGGGAACGTGAGGCAGCCGGGCGGCGCTTCTAGCGTGAACAGCCTGGAAGCCTACGTCCCCGTCGCGATGGACCCAAGGCACGTGCTGGTAGATGCCCCCAGCCGATCCCCCATGCCAAGTTGGGCGCTAGATATACACGAGGCCGAGCTCTCCTTCAAGCCGCCACCAAGCCCCGCCAACATCTCCAACAGCAAAAGCCTCTGGGTACAGCTAACGCCGCAGGAGCATGCTTACGCTGACCATGGATCGCAGGTGAACCAGGGTGCAGTTGCCACTAGAACTCTTAGGACGACGGATCCTCCGCAGGAGCGCGGAGGACATTGAGAGCAACACGAGGGAAGCCTCGCAGTAGGGCCCTCCTCGCGTTGCACGGAGCAGGGCCCTGCCTGGAGATAGGTTCCCCGCCGGGGAAGGCGGGGGGCCTACGATCATCGAGGACGTCGCGAGCGTCCCCCCGGCCCCTAGGTCTTGTCCTGGTTTCGGGTCTCCCAAATGGTGGTTAGGGGTGGCACACGGCGGGGTCCTCGTCGGGTGACATGAAGCAAGGCTCCGGCCCATGAAGGTCTGCACTCGTGACACTCTCACATAATAATGACGGGGGCTGTACACACCCTGGAGTCTCCTGAGTGCCGCCCTGGGGCCTCACAGGGGCTCCCGCCCACGTCCTAGTGTAAGCAGCATGCTCCGCGCTGGCCATCGACGCTGTCCCCATTGACTATGCCCAGCCAGTGGAAGCACTTAGCTCCGCGCTGGTGAGAAGACTGAAGACTGAAGACTAGCTAGGCGCCGAACGCGGCCGTCTGCTTTTGCCTCCTTTTTGTACTTGCTTGTTGACTTTTTAAAGCAGTTTGTTTTTCATGCGTTTATAAAAATGGGGGGAGTTTTCTTGTTCGTGTCGCTCTCTTGCCTTCAGTTCTTGCATTCTTTTTGGAGCTTGTGACTGCTACGCTGCCCTCCTTCTAGCGCATCGCGAGCGAGGGCTGGGTATGATGTATGCGCTGGAGCCGATCGCTCCCCCAGGGGGCTCGAGGGTGCGGCTGCCTCGCACGCCCACCTCATCACGATCTGGCAGTGGGCTTCTCACGAGGCGCTCTACGGCAGGCCGGCAGGCCCCTCGAGAGGCACAGAACCTCGCGAGCCCGCAATAGGATTGCCTCAGGAGAAGGAGCGCGGCCACGATGCCAGACCTTACTCAAGACCCCTAAAACTCAAGATAAGTCATAAACAGCTACCTTGCTCAGCGACCTGCAGCCCTGCGGGGCCCCGCTTCGGGTGCTACTTCAAAATCATTTAGCAATCTCACAAATAAGGGGCACCCCCTTTTTAAAATGCTCCCACAAAGATGCGTTCAAGTTTTTGTAGTACAAGTCAAAGCAAAGGAAACACGGGCCTAGCTAGACGCCCCTCCTTCATCACCTCCGTCGGTGCTACTTGCGTCAAGGTTGCCGTCCTCCTCGTCATCACCATCCGGCCAACTCCTTTGGGCGCGATCACCACCGTGTCGTCCTCCGGGGTGAATTCTGCTACCAGGGCGTCCACATGGTCATCCACCCACCCGGCTAGGTTGTCCTGGATGATTGGGGGCACGGGGACTAGCACGGTGTCGAAGTCAAAGTGGGGATCGTGGTTCAGCAGGTGGCTGAATACACGCGAGAACGCGCGTCCCAGAAGACCACGACTCCTCTCCGCTACAAGCTCGCGAGACCTTGCAGCCCCAGCCTCCAGGCGGGTCACGATGTCGGTGAAGAAGTTCAGGTGGCTGGCATAGTCGTTCTCGTGCGGGTGAGGAGCGCTCCCATCCCAGATGGTGCCCAACGCGGAGTTAGCTCTGAGTCTGAGGCCCTGAAGCATCAAGGCATGCTCGCGCTGAAGCGTGTCACGGTGGTTCGCTTCGCCCCCGGTCCTCTCCGCCAGGGCTGCGGTGTCCTTGATCTATTGCTGAAGCGAAGATAGCTCGGCTCAGACGGAGGCCAAGGCAGATTCAGAAGAAATTAGGGCTTCTCGAGCAGCGCTCTCACGCTGCTCCGTAGACTGCAGCTCGGTCTTCAGGCAAGAGGTCCAGCACTCCAGCTCACCTTTGAGCAGCTCCAGGTCCAGGCGGTGTCTTCCAGCCAGCTCAGCACGTTTCTTCGTCACCCTCTCCTCCAGCTCCACCTGGACCTAAGCTTCTCGGGTGGCGACGGCGTCCTCAGCCACGGCGGCCTGTCGCTCCCTCACCTCCAGCCTCTCCAACTCCAAGTTGTGTTCCACGGTCTCCAGCGTCAAGTCTTCATGGCGCCTCAGGAGGTCCGCTTCGGCAAGGGCCACCTCGCCTGGTGAGGAGGCCAGCAGGGCGCGACGCTCCTCGACTTCACGCTGTAGAGCCGCATTTGAAGACAGAAGATCTCACTCCCGCTCCTCAGCCGCCTCATGGCGGCGGTTGGCTGCCTCGGCCTCTTCCATGGCGCGGGCGCAGGCTTTGCGAGAAGCCGCAAGCGAGGCCGCCACGCGCGCTTCAGCTTTGTCACGCTGGAGCTTCCCAAGGTTGATGGCAACCTTCAGCCGCTGTCACTCATCCTCCAAGCGGCGGTACTCTCCCTCAAGCCTGGTGTCGATATTGGCAAGCTCCCCTCCAAGATGGACCATCGCACGCATCACTTCACCGAAGAGCCCAAAGCGCACCGCGCTGCGCCTGTGAGCGAGTGCGAGCTCATCGCCAAGACGTTCGCCGGCTCCGGAAGCTGCTCGGGAAGCGCTGGGTGCTCCACCAGTCGCCGATCGGGAGCTGGCTGGTGTAGCTCCACATCTTGAAGACGAAGGCTGCCCAGGTGCATCCCCCTGCAAGCAATGACAAGAGGAAGGATCACCGGTGCACCCCCCCCCCCGTCTCGTGGGCAGAGTCGCGGGGAGAGGGAGCATCGGGCCCGGTTCTGGGGCACCCTTGCGGTGTCGTGTTGACTAGATTTGGTCCCATGCCCTGCACAGGATTGGGGCGTTGGGGGATGCGCGCATGCGTCAAGTCGGAGTCTTTGGGGATGCCTGCCTCCGAGGTTTCACCTTCATGGGGGCCCTGCAAAATCCCAGCCATGAGAAAACACGGCGCGCTAGGAGGTCAAGGGCAAAGGTACTTACTCATCGCAGCCACGTATCTCCTAGGCTTCAGCGGTCGACGGGTGCCATCGTTGCGGCATGGGACCTCTTCCTCTTCAGGAGTGACTCAAGGCACAGGCGGGGCTGACCAGACCTCGACGGGAGATCCTCGAGAGGGGGAGCGCTCGGCGCGGCATCTGGGGCGGGGATCCCGAGGGCAGGGGCACCCGGCGAGACCTTCTGGCTCACGATTCCGGGGCCGTTGGTGGGCTCCTCACCGTCAGCGGCCACCCTGGAGCCACCACCCTAGTCGTCGGAAGCCCTTGCCTCCGGAGCTTGGGGTTGCATCGGTTCTGCAGCAGCTCCTTCTAGGGCACCAGAAGCCTCGGCCTCCTAAGCCACTAGCGGGATCGGGCCTCTGGAGGAGCTCTGGATAGTTGATGGAGGTGCGCGCCCCCCAGCCTCCACACTCGGGGCGCAGGCGGCAGGGTCGATCAGGAGAGAGGCCACGAAGAAGGGGTTCTCATGGGGCCCCTCAAGGCCCTTGGGAAGCAACCCCCACTCGTCGAACAGAGGCATCTGCCCAGCGAAGGCCACCTTGTTCGAGCATGGATAGAGAAGGCAGCCACCCCCAGAAGGTCAGCAGGCTTGGATTCGCCGGTCAGAAGCGTGAGCACCATGCCTAAGGTGTCAGCGGCAAGCGACGACCTCTGCAGCCTCATCGGATCTCCAACGCCTATGAAGTCCCACATGGGGCGAGAATGGCGCTAGAGGGGAGTAATGCACTGCTTCACGAATTCCTTCACCACCATTGGTGCCGTCACCTCCAGTTCCTGAAGCCTCGCCAGTCTCTTCCAAATGAAAGCAAGACGCCGGTCAGAGAGCTTCTCCTGGCACCAGCCGGAGCTAGGCGAGGTCGGCGCCCCGTGAGTCAAGAGCAGGGGGTTGAACACGTGGGCATCCATAAGAAGCCACTGCTTACCGAATCCGCTCGCAGCAGGCGAGAGATCGAAGTCAATCCCCGAACCAGCGGTCGCAGCCACGGCTTCAAAGGTCACGCACCCAGAGCATTGGCAGGCGTCGACCAACGGAAGCAAGAAGATATGGCGAAACAAGGCCACGAAAGGAGTGATGCCTACCATGGCCTCGTAGAGGAAGGCGAAGACAGCGAGAAGGATGACAGAGCAGGGATCCAGATGAAGCAGATGGATCTGGTAATGCGACATCACAACATTGAAGAAAGGGGAGAAAGGAGATATCAACCCATCAAGAAGAGTATGGAGATAAATGGGGATCTCGGTGGCGCTCATCTCTAGTTCGCCAAGATGCAGGGCGGACAACCGTCGCCCTCCCCTCATTGGAATCGGCGGCGAGCGCATGGCGAACCTTGTCCAGCCCCTCCTCATTGATCACCATCGACTGCTCAAGGGCTGGCTCCAGGGCCGGCAGAGGGCCGGCCGAGGCGAGCGGCTTCCCCTTCTTCTTCCTCGGCTTGGGGTCCATGGCGAGTACTAAAAGAGGGCGAGGGGCCGGCGCCGGATCTATGGACGCGGCGGCGAGATTGGGAAGGAGGAAACAAGAGCCGAGCACAGTAGTTTGCGAAGGGCGAGCTGCACTGACAATGGGCAGCTGTTGGGTCTGCCGGATATCAAGGCGGCATGGGGAAATGGAGGCTCCCACGTCCCATCAACCACCATGTGTCTTCAGGGCCGCAGGTTGTTAGGGCATGTGGCGCTCCACACTTGCCCTTTGGCTTCGCCTGGAAGCCAAGTCCGAGCATGCCTTGGGCCCGGGGGCTACTATTGGCGTCCTGGATTCTGGGGTATCCAACCCTGCCTACCTGCGGACCACCACATGGCTTCATAGACGGCCTGGTACGGCCCAACATCAACACCAACACCGCAAGACCATCGCGAGGGGCCAAGCCTCACTAGGCGGGCAGCGCTAAGACCCCCGAGGGGACCGGCCTCCTCAGGCTGGCTCCTGAGGGGCGGAGAGTTCTATGCAGGTTACCTCACGAGGCTCAGCTGACGTGAGCCATGAAGACCAAGGCCAAGCGGGCGCTAGGCGGGCACAGAGCGCAGGTTTCCTCTCGGGTGCAAGGGAGGCAAGCCACGCGGAGTCCTGAGGAATCAGCCGAAGGTTTCCATTTCAGTGCAATGAGACCAAGACCACCAAGACGGTAGGAGAGAGGTCACTGACGAGCCCACTGCAGTGTCACGATCCACCAAGATGGTAGGAGAGAGGTCACTGACGAGCCCACTGCAGTGTCACGATCAGGGGCTTTTCACAGGCGAAGACTACTTTTGTCAGGATAGACTGTACTACTTGTCCCCTTTCAAATCCGGCCATTGTGGGATCCCTTCCCGCTCATATTTTGGAAGAGAACCAAGGCCACTATAAAACAAGACTAGCCACCACCATATAAGGGGAGGAGATCAAGACAAGTAGAGATAGCATACACCACACCAGCTCGAGAACACCTCACCTCCTAAGGCTTGTTCATCCACTGTACTAGTTCATCCTTAGACCTCCGAGGAAATCCACCAAAATGCTGGAGTAGGGTATTACACCACAACGGTGGCCCAAACCAGGATAAAAACTGTTGTGTCTCTTTGTCCCTTTGAGCTTGACGCGCTAGGCTTTGGAGGATCGCGAGTAGGCAGGCTGGGTAGGTTGAGATCTCCGCACGCACCCCAGAGTTTGAACCTCTCAAGGGTTTGTGGATCCCATAATCTGACTGTATTAATGTCTTTATGTCAAATTATAGACTATTGCTTTGAATCACTTATGTCTTAATATTCATGCCATGACTAGATATATGATCAAGCTTATGATAGGTAGCATTCCACATCAAAAAAATATCTTTTTTTATCATTTACCTACTCGAGGATGAGCATGAATTAAGCTTGGGGATGCTGATACGTCTCCGTCGTATCTATAATTTTTGATCATTTCATGCCAATATTATTCAACTTTTACATACTTTTGGCAACTTTTTATATGATTTATTTGGACTAACTTACTTATCCAGTGCCCAGTGCCAGTTCCTATTTGTTGCATCTTTTTGTATTGCAGAAAATCCATATCAAACGAAGTCCAAATGTGATGAGACTTCACGGAGAATTATTTTGGAATATTTGTGAATTTTAGGAGTTGGAATCACCGCAAACGGAGGCCCACACAGACCACGATACACCAGGGCGCGCCCCATACCCTTGGCGCATGGTGGTGGGTTGTGCTCACCTCGTATGTTGGTTGGAGCTCAACTTCGGTCGCAAGGAAGCTTTTATCCGGAAAAAAATCGTGTAAAAAGATCAGCACGATCAGACTTACGGGTCTCCGGGAATAAAAGAAACAATTTTCAGCTAGACCTGGGGAGCGCGAAATAGAAGAGAACAGAGAGGGGGATCCAATCTCAGAGGGGCCAGAGGGGGAACCCTCCTCCCATCTAGGGGGAGGCCAAGGAGGAAGAATGAGGGGGGCTCTCTCCCCCTCTCTCCTAGTGGCACCGGAGTGCCGCCGGGGTTAGGATCATGACGGCGATCAACACCAACAATCTTGCTACCGTCAACACCAACTCTCTCCCCCTCTATGCAACGGTGTAACACCTCTTCTCCCTGTTGTAATCTCTACTTAAACATGGTGCTCAACTCCATATATTATTCCAATGATCTATGGCTATCCTATGATGTTTGAGTAGATCCGTTTTGTCATATGGGATAATCGTGATCTTGGTTGGTATGATTGTATATTTTATTTATTGTGCTGCAATACGGTGCCCTCCATCTCACGCAAACATGAGGGCCCCCCACTATAGGGTGTTTCAATATGTTCATGGTTCGCTTATGGTGGGTTGCGAGAGTAACAAAAATTTAAACCCGAGTAGGTGGGCTATGGTGTATGGGATAAAGAGGACGTGATACTTAATGCTATGGTTGGGTTTCATGACCTTAATGATCTTTAGTAGTTGCAGATGCTTGCTAGAGTTCCAATCATAAGTGCATATGATCCAAGTAGAGAAAGTATGTTAGCTCATGCCTCTCGCTCATATAAAATTGCAAGAATGATTACCGGTACTTCTTATCCATTGCCTAGGGACAAATGACTTTCTTGTTGAGAAAAGCTATCCACTTTTACTTTCCTACAATTTATTTGTAGTTTTATTCTCGCAAAGTACTCGTAGTTTTATTCTTGCAAAATAGTTTCATACTTGTTCTATTTAAAGCAAACGTCAAGTGTGCATAGAGTTGTATCGGTGGTCGATAGAACTTGAGGGAATATTTGTTTTGCCTTTAGCTCCTCGTTGGGTTTGACACTCTTATTTATCAAAGAAAGCTACAAATGATCCCTTATACTTGTGGGTTATCGATTTTCGTTCGATCGCGGTGCATCCTACGATGCACACGCGCGATCCGCGTGGCTGGGGTTCCGGCCAATCATAAAGCAACACACAATAGCCTCAATGCACACTGTTTCTGGAAGCGACGGAGATGAACCGTGTGCGATAATGAACGAGCAAAATTGTAAGGCAAGCCAAATTTCCTTTGTCGTTTGTCATTGACCTCTTAAAAACCACCGCACTGTATGGCTGCCCGGCCCCTCCGTCCCAGAGCTCTCTCTCTAAGCGTCGTTCAAGGCACCTGATGCACTGTAACTGGTAAGGAAACGATGTCATCCCGCTGCACCGCGTTCCTCACCGCCCGCGACCGCACACATGGTAAGGAATTGATGGCATCTCGCCGCACCAAGTTCATCGCTGCCGGAGGCCACACAGTTACGTGGGCGGACTTTGAGGCTACCATGGCCGAATGGGTCGTGGATCTAGAGGCGGCCAAGGCCACACAAGAGGATCGGAAAAGGCAGACGGCCGTCAAGAAAAGAGAGTCCCGCCACCACAAGAAAGAAGAGGCCACACGCCGTGGTTAGGAGAGCTTGGCAGAGATTGAAGCACGGTGGGCTGCCGCCTACAAGGCTGGAAAGGAGAACACTGACGTCTGGCCAGCATGCCGTGATGGCAGCATGTGAGAAGTAGTTTAAGTTTGTAGTATTAGAGCAAATTACAAGTACTACTTAAGTTTGTACTATTAACGTACAATGTCGGTAAGAGCACCCTTTGAGGGCTTTGAGCATTGATTAACATGTGTGCCCATGTGCATTTTTTTCATTAATCATTAGAAGATCACAAAACACACGGTTTCTATGCCGTACCCGTGTGTGTATTTTGCGTTAATGATCCATAAGTCAGTTACCTCTGTGATGGTTCCTAATAAATCAGGTGTACCATTGACCAAAAAAATCGACTACACGTGTACATTTTTTTGGAGCCAAGAAAAAGCTTAGGGTGCGTCAGCGCCTTCATAGCAATTAATTACTCTAAGCTAACTCACAACTCGAAGATCCCATGGACCATGGCAGGAATGGGCAACCCTGTTCTTAGTCATAATGTCAATAGGGAGCTAGGGTGCCAGGCCTATAAGACTCAAAGAACAATCCACACTAATGTAACGTAAAGAAATGGATGGGATCTGCCAATTTTCTATTTTCTCGCACACGAGTATTTTACGCGCTTCATTTGCGTTGTGTGTTTCCCCCGCCCAAGTTTCAAGTTTCGCAGCGAAATTTTCATTAGGCGCGTGATTTCAGATTTTTTTTCCTCCAATCACATCCCCACCCATCAAATTTCCTTAGTATCTCCCGCCACGCCCCCCCCCTGTGCCTCGCCCTACCGGTAGCTCAAACCGTCGCCGCCGCAACCACAACTTCAACCACATCTACGTTTTGCTCGGATCCAGTCAGGTAACCCACCGATCTCTATCACGGCCATGGCCTGATTGCTTAAATGGCGTCTGTGAAACATCCTCATGCCTCCAAATCCCCACAGCCCCTACCTCTAGAGCATCACCGTGCAAGCCCAACCACATATCGCGTGAAGGTCGAGGAGCTGATGGCGGTCCATGGCGCGTGTCGGATTTTGGGTTCCGGCAGACCCTTGAGGTTCGAACTCTGGGGTGCGCACAGAGATCTCTCCTCTACCAACTCACGTCCCAAAGCTCCGCAAGGAATCTAAGCGAGAGAGATGAACAACACAAGAGATGCAAGGTTTATACTGGTTCAAGCCACCATTGTGGTGTAATACCCTACTCCAGTGTGTGGTGTGGTGGATTGCCTCTGGGGCTAATGATTAACAATACAAGGGAAGAACAGCCTCACGAGGGATGTTCTTGTGGTGGTCTTGTTGAACTGAATCCTAACTGCTGGCTCTTGATCAGATCCCCTTTCTACTGTGGTGGCTAGCCCTATTTATAGAGTGAGGCCCTGGTCCTCTTCCCCAAATATTGAGAGGGAAGGCTGCCAACAATTAGCCATTTTGAAGGGGAACATCTAGTACACTTATCCTGACTAAAGTTGGTCCTCGCCTGCCAAAGACTCTGACGATGACGCCGTCTTGGGCTCCACGGTGACCTCCATCCTGCCGTTCTGCTGGTCTTGGTCTTGTTGCACCGAAATGGTAGACTTTGCCTGATACCTTGGCTTGTGCTTGCCCCCTTTGCACCAAAGAGGAAACAAGGACACTACGCAGGCTGGCGCCCGCCTGGCTTGGGTCGTCATGGCTTGCGTCACGGGCATCTCGCGAGGTACCACTGCCTTGATCTCTTCGCCTCCTCGCGAGCCTTCTTGACGAGGCCGCTCTTGAGGAAGCTTCCTATTGTCCGCCCCGCAAGGCTTCGCCCCTCGTGAGGGTCTTGAGCTTGAGTTGATGAAGATGGGCCGTACTGGGCCACGCCTTGAGCCATGGCGCAGGCAGCAGGCAGGCAAGTCTGGGGACCCCCGTTCCCAAAACGCCGACAGTAGCCCCCGGGCCCAAGGCGTGCCCGGACTTGGCTTAGCAGAGAAGCGAAGGGGCAAGTGCGAAGCGCCGCGGGCCCCAACAGCCTGCGGCCTTGGGTGTCGCGTGGCGGTTGATTGGACGTGGGCGTCTCCGCTTCCCCACGATGCCTCGGCAACCGTCCGTCTGACAAAAGGGCTGGCCCGGGCCAGGCTTACTTTCTTTGCTCTCATCCGCCTTGCTCCAGATCCCCTTTCTCGCTCTCCTCCTTCTTGCTTCCGAAATCCTCCAGATCTGCCTCAATCTCTCACCTTTGACGAGCCATGGCGCCCCGCAAGAGTCCAGCCGGGGCCTGGTACTCGCCGGCTCTGGATCCCCCGAACGTGTCAGAGAAGAATCTCGCCCTCATGCGCCAGATGATGGTGGCGCAAGGCAACGAGGGGGCGACTGTGCTCAAGATCGGCTCCACCCATCCTGAGGGCAAGGGGAACACCTTCTACTGGCTCTTCGTGAGTGCCACCATCGCCGGTCTGGTGCCTCCCTTTTTTGAGTTCTTCCTTGTTGTTCTTCGCCAATACAACTTGCAAGCTCTACATCTCCACCCCAACTATGTTCTTCTCCTGGCAATTTTTGCCTACTATTGTGAGGCTCATGTTGGGGTGATGCCCTCGGTGGCCCTACTGTGCCATTACTTTTCCCTCCAGGTTTCTGGTGCCAACATCACCGCATGCGCAAGCTTTATCGCATACTCCAACTCCAATGCCATATCGAAGCTCGGGAAGAGGATCGAGGGCTTTCAGAGCAAGTGGGTCATGGTGGATGCTGGGCGCATCCACCCTCGACTGGTGCTGCCTATGGGGCAGCCCAAACCTGTTGATGTGTGGTATCGCGCGGAGCTTGACGACCCCCATGCGAAAGTGGTGCTGAAGAGGATGAACGCGGACCTGAGGCCAGGCAACCTGGTGGCGGCGAAGCTGACCGGGGCCTTGCTCCTTAGGGAGTTCCTGGAGCACCGGGTGGCTCCACTTCAGGAACAGTCGCTCCCATTGTGGAGGCTCGGGGAAGCAGATGCCGCCCTCCGCCTGAGCTCCGTAGCCCTGGCCGACGAAGATCTGGCTACGGCCCTCCATTTCTTAGTTGGAGGAGACGTGGCGATCCTGGAGGGTGTTCCTGTCCCCTGTTCCTTCGCGATGACTGGGAGTAGGTGGTGAACGCCATGCCCACCTTGAACAGGGAGGGGCTGGTGCCAGCGGAAGGTCCCGAGGATCTGGCAACATTGGCGACGGTGAACTTGTCCTCCGACGACTCCAGCGGGGAGGAGGAAGAAGAGGAGGAAGAAGAAGAGCTTGACTCTGAGGCGACCAACGGAGATTCGGGGGGATCCTTGCCTTGGCATAGGCCGCGCGCCCTCCGCTCCATGCCGGACGATGACGAGGCTGGTGCCAGGCGAGGCGGATAGGACTCGCCCTCGGTTCCGAGGAAGGACAGGACAGGGCTGATCCCCCGCAGGTCTGCTCTGGTCCCAGGGCGGTCTAAAGCCAGCTCCAACCCTTCTGACGCGCCCTCTGCTTCCGGGACTCCTGAGGCTGACCCCGGCAATAGGCTCTCGGGCTTCATGTTCGGCCGGAGGCTGCTTGAGTCCGCGGGCGACAATCAATAAGTGCTTGATTTCTGTTTTGCTTCCTGCTTCTGTCGCCAAGGCTTGACGTCTACATCCTTTTGGCTAGGCCGGCGCCTGCAGCAAAAAGGTAGAAAGGGGCCTCGGTGGAGCTTCTCGAGCCGAGCTCGCCTGCTGGGGCAGCGCCTTCATCTGCGGGGAAAGGAGGCGGCGAGGCTCGTGCCTCCCCGCCCGGTCGTCCTCGCGAGGCCAGGTGGGGCGCACTGGCATGGATCCAGCCCCCACGGCCCAGGTGACTCCCGAGGCGTCCACGCTTAACGCCGCTGCTGAGGCCGTTGGGGCTCAGAAGGCCTTGACGCTTGATGGTGTGATCACACTGCCGTCTTCTCCTCCTACTCTGCCGACCGCTGCTTCCCTCACTCCTTCCACCGTCCTGGACCGTGCTGATGCTGAATTGAGCCGACTGCGAGAAGGTCTCCAGTACGCCGACCCCCGCCTGGTGGCCAGGCGCCTGGAGCTAGCCTCTGGCTGGGTCCGCTCTGACGCCTCCGTCTGAGCAGCGCAGAGCCAGGCTGTGTCGGCCTTCGATGGGGAGAAGCAAGCCGCCTCCCAGGCCAAGGTCGCCCGCGATGCTACCTTGGGTGACGCTGCGGATGCCCGAGGCCGCTGCAAGGCGCTAGAGGACGAGTTGCAAGTCCTGCGCGACGAGCTTGCCAAGGAGGTCCACGACCGCCAGGAGAAGGAGAAGGAGATGAAGACTCAAGAAGCTGCCGTCAGGGACCAGGACGCTGAGCTCGATGACCATCGTGGCCGGCTGGAGATGCTGGAGCAGGCGCTGAAGGCGAAGCGAGTCGAGCTAGACGACAAGGCGAATGTCCTGGCTGAGGATCGAGTGGCCTTCGCGAAGCTGGAGGAGAAGCCTCGCGCCGCGTTGAATATGCTTTATGATGGCGGCCTGGAGAAGCCGTTGGCTGGCGCAGAGGACGGCCCCGCTAAGTTGCTTCCCTTCCTGGCCCGTGCACTTGAAGATGTCGCAGATGGCCTCGGCCCCATGGCCGAGGCCGAGGCGCGTGTCCTTTCTTCTGCGGCGCTGACGCGTGTCCTCAGCCACGTCTATCTTCACAATCCCAATGTTGACCTCGACAGCCTGCTGGAACCTGTGAGCGGCGAGCTTGCCGCTGCTGCTGCCGAGGTTGTGAAGGGCCGAGCTGAGGCCTTGCTGGCAAGGTTCCGTGCCTTCAGCACCAGCCCCGAGTGAGATGCTGCCAGCTCCGCGACTTCGGGAGGTGGAGCCGCCCAACGCGACCCCACCACAGGCGACGGTGCCGCAGGCAAGTGACCCCTTCGCGGCTTCGGTCCTGCTTTAATTCCTGCAACATGCAGCATGCCTCGTGGAGGCGTTTAAACTTGTGCTTGGCGTTGTGAAAACAACCTATGGACTATAATATTTGCATTTGAATTTCTTAGGATTTGCATTTTCCTTCCAACTTGCTTGCGTTCTATGTCGGCAGGGCCCGGCCCTACGCATACCTCAGCCGCCATTAGCCCCGACCAAAAACCAGGACGGGACCAAGGAGTGAGGGGCTACGTGACCAGTTAGGCTCCTGAGTCGCGATGCTCAGAAGTCCCCCTTGACGCGCGAACAACAAGTAGGAAAGGGAGGCATAGGAGCAGATTTGTCGTTCTACGACGGCACGGCCAGGCCCCGCGCATACCTCAGCCGCCGTTAGCCCCGACTAGAAACTAGGACGGGACTAAGGGGTGAGGGGCTACATGACCAGTTAGGCTCCTGAGTCGCGATGCTCAGGAGTCCCCCTTGACACTCAAACGGCCTTCGTACCTGGGCTCCGCTCGGGGAGGGGCGCGCGACGAACCAGGCCTGAGGGACTTGGCTGGGTGGCGTGCGCCCGGGTGTGGCCTGCACGTAGCCCCCGTGTCCAGCCCCTCGCATGGCACTCCCGAGGGGAGGCGTTATGGTAGGGCCGGACACTGAGCTCTGGGCTCCCTGAGGTTGATGCGGCCGTGGGCCGCCCTTAGTTGTTTATCACCAGCGTGGAGCATAGCGCTTTCGTATGCGTACGGGCATAGCCGCTCCTCGGCAGTGTCGTTAGCCAGTGCGGAGCATGGTGCTTCCATTGGTGCGTGGGAGGGGGCCCCCCTCCGGGAGGAGCCCCCGGGCGTGTACATCCCGCCCTGACACGTGGCTGGCACGATAGGGCTTGATGAGGTGTATCTGGGCACCCGTGAGCCAGCATGGGACTCACGGGGCCCTACCTCAAGGCGGGTTGCGCCTGGCTCTGGACCTTTGTTTATAGTGTGCTCCTGCAAAATTGATTAGATGCCAACGCTCTATGTTCTCAGGTCCCGGCCCTCGAGCGAGCTGAGCCTTTGCTGGTATGCCAGGTCGTGATGCCGTGGACAAGGCCAGGAGGTGAGGGCTGGAGAGCCAGTAAGAGCCCGTGAGTCGCGATGCAAAGGTGCTCCCCTTTTAAAGTGCAAGTGGTTAGCATGGAGGAAAAAAAGGGGGTGCCGTTGGAGGCATCAGGTACTAATCATGGCGGGCCAAATATGCGAGGCACACGACCTAGATAGATGCGGGAAAGATACATGCCACCGGGTCAGGCCTGAGTGGCTTGGGGATAATGCAGCCCGAGGGGCGCCCCCAACAAGGTAACCTAAAGGCATGAACAAAAGAGATACACGCTGCAGGGACGGACTCACGCGGCCTGGGAATGATGCAGCCCTGGGGGCGCTCCCAGCTGAAAATGGAACTTGAAAGATGTCACCTGATAGCATTGGAGATGAAGGAATGCTGAAGTAGCGGACGACGCGCGGTGTGGAAGCCGATCCTCACGAGTTCCCGGGACCGGAAGCCTCGGGAGGCTCTGGGGGCGCAGGCGGCCCCTCGAGGACCATCTCCATCTCCTCCAGGACTGCGCAGTGCTTGACCTCCTGAGCCTCCAGGATGCTCCTCAATAGGCGCTGATGAGCAGCGGCCCGTTCGGCAGGCCGAGAGGCACGCGAATGTAGCTGTGGGGCGGACCCTCGCAACGTCCCACACGTGAGGGCCAGATGCGCTCCTGAGAGGCGGCTCGGTTGAGCCCCGGTACGTCGATGCAGACGCGCAACCCACCATCCTCGCCTGGATGGGGAGCTACGGCGGGTAAGCGGAGGCTGCCACGCATGACTCTTGACTCCTGTAGCTCCTGAGTGATCTCGTCGATGAACTCCTGAGGGTTTGGCCCTCCTTGCCTCATACCTTCCTAAGGGAAATGTGCTTTGAAGCACGCCTCCAAGTGGTGCCCGAGCACCTCCTTCGTGACCTTGGCAAAGTCGGTGGCCCTCCAGGAGAGAGCCCCCGAGCCTTGCATGAGGAGGGCGCCGGGCGCGCCTTCCTATGCGACAGAGGGAGGCGCCCCTTGAACGGGCGCGGATCCCGACACAATGCCTCTGGAGTTGCCTGCCTCCTGATGGTTCGGGCCAGGTGATGTCTTCTTCTTCTTAGGGACTGCCTCGGGAAGGCTTCTGCTCCTGTGATCTGGGTCTTCGATTGCCGCGGCCTGGAAGGCATGCTCAAGAGAACACACTGCATCCTTCTCCTCGCAAGGGACTGTGATGACTCCACCGCTTCCTGGCATCTTGAGGACATGCCATGACCTTGGCCAAGGCCGGATACCCAAGGATGGTGTTGTATGGCAGGCGAATGTGGGCGACGTCAAAGTCAATGAGCTGTGTGCGGTAGTTCTTGCACTCTCTGAAGGTGACAGGGAGGCGGACCTGTAGAACCATCAATGACTCCTGAGAAAGGCTTGGTCGACTGAAGCTGATCGTAAGGCACTTGGAGATTGTTGAATGTCTCGACAGACAGAACATTGAGCCCTATGCCACAATCGATGAGGGTCCTAGTGACCTGCACATTGCTGATGACCGGGGAGCAGAGCATTCGGAGGACCCCAGCTGTTGCTACGCACTTGAGCTGATCCGCCGAGCTGAATGTGATGGCGCACATGGACCACCTGAGAGGGCGCGAGGCCTCGAGCTTCGGGAGGAATGCATTCACCTCGCGAGCAAACTGCTTGAAGATACGCTCAGAGGCTGGGGCCTGGGCTCCTCCCAAGATACAAGCGATAGCTCGTGGCTCCTGGAAGCCCCCAGCCCCCTCGTCCTGATGCTAGTCTTCATTCCTCCTTGGCGGTGGTGGCAGAGGAGGGCGGCCTGCGTTGCCCTGAGGGCGATCCTCATGAGGCTGATCCCTCCAGGCCCCCTCACGAGGCTGGTCCTTCCAGCGATCCTCGCGAGGCCAGTCACGCCACCCTTGGCGAGGGCCACGGTCTTCCCATCGTCCTCCACCTCTTCCTCCTCCGTGGCCATAGCCCCGATCGCTGCGCTCGGGGCATCGGCCGCCTCGCCCTTCTCGCACGGCCCTGAGTTCTTGACATTTGTTGGTGCTGTGAGTGTGGAGGTCGTGGTACACGCAATACCGGCTACCCTTGGATGACTCGGGCTGATCTCTTCCACGCTTGGTATCTGGCTCAGCTATGAGCACAACTTCTCCCTTGCGCATCACTTCCTTGGTTTTGGCCTTCTTCTCTTCAGGATCGGCTACTGGAAGCTCGAGGAGGGAAAGGCGTCCTTCTTTAACCCTGGCGCACTTGGTCACCAAGTTGAACAGCTCCAGGGATGTGCATAGGTCTTCGTGGATTGCCAGCTCCTCTTTCATCTTGACGTCTCTGACGCCATCAGAAAAGGCTGAGATGATGGCCTCCTCAGTCACCCTGGGGATCTTGAGTCGCGCGTTGTTGAACCGCTAGATGAACTTCTGTAGGGTCTCTCCTGCTTGCTGCTTGATGCGGTGCAGGTCGCTCATGGCCGGGGGCCGGTCGCGAGTGCCTTGGAAGTTGGCGATGAAGCGAGTGCGCATCTCGTCCCACGAGAAGATCGTGCCGGGAGGCAGGTTCAGGAGCCAAGTGCGGGCACCGTCTTTGAGCGCCATGGGAAACCATTTCGCCATGACCTTTTCATCTCCGTTGGCCGCCTCGATGCCCAGCTCGTAGAGCTGGAGGAACTCAGCGGGGTCGGCGGTGCCGTCGTAGCGAGGAGGCAGATCCGGCTTGAACTTGCCCGGCCAGGCCACACTGTGCAGCTCGGCGGTGAAGGCGGGGCAGCCTGCGGTAGCCACTGGGGGCCTCTGATGAAGCAGTGTTTGATCCTGAAGGTCTCCGCGCGCTGCCACCAGTAGCAGCGCGGGGTCTTGGCGCGCCGGAGCAGGAACGCGGTTATGGCATGCTGGCGCAGTAAGCACGCGAGCGTCTTCTTGAGGGCGAGAGACTTCTTGGCAGCTCCTTTCTTGCTGCACGGGCGCTGGACGCGGCGGGTCCCGCCCCGGAGCTGCGCACCTTGGGGCCAGGGCGCCTCCGGAGCTGCTTTGCCTATGCAGGACAAAGGGCAATGCAGCGAGAGGGATGGTGCAGGGGAGCCCCCTGTGGCGCTGACGAGCTCGGTGATGCGAGTGAGCCACTCGTCATAGAGGTCGTCGACGGGACGGTAGTGCAGGAGCTCACGCAGCAGGAGAAACGCGGCGTGCGTGTCCGCAAGAGCGCGACAAGCGTGCAACGACGAGCCTGCTGGAGTCAGCGACAGGTTGGCGGTGCGGCCTTCCCGCCGCACCGAGGGATGCAGAGACGACGCCTGCTGCTCGTTCCCTGCTGGGCGGGTGGCGGCATGGGCGGCAGACAACAGGGTATGGCGGGGAGGCCCACCGAGGGGAACCATCTGGGCGACGTGGGCAGCGAGAGCAGCCCGGCGCTCGGCGCGGGCTCGGCGAATGTCAGCCATGAACACGACAGGAGATGGAACGCGAGACGGCGGAAAGATTCCGGCACACTCCTACCTGGCGCGCCAAATGTCAGATTTTTGGTTCCGGCAGACCTTGATGTTCAAACTCTAGGGTGCGCATGGAGATCTCTCCTCTACCAACTCATGTCCCAAAGCTCCGCAAGGAATCTAAGCGAGATAGATGAACAACACTACAGACGCAAGGTTTATACTGGTTCAGGCCACCATTGTGGTGTAATACCCTACTCCAGTGTGTGGTGTGGTGGATTGCCTCTGGGGCTAATGATGAACAATACAAGGGAAGAACAACCTCGCGAGGGATGTTCTTGTGGTGGTCTTGTTGAACTGAATCCAAGCTGCTGGCTCTCGATCAGATCCCCTTTCTACTGTGGTGGCTAGCCCTATTTATAGAGCGAGGCCCTGGTCCTCTTCCCCAAATATTGAGCAGGAAGGGTGCCAACAATTGGCCATTTTGAAGGGGAACATCTAGTACACTTATCCTGACTAAAGTTGGTCCTCGCCTGCCAAAGACTGTGACGATGACATCGTCTTGGGCTCCATGGTGACCTCCATCCTGCCATTCTGCTGGTCTTGGTCTTGTTGCACCGAAATGGTAGCCTTTGCCTGATACCTTGGCATGTGCTTGCCCCCTTTGCACCAAAGAGGAAACTAGGACACTGCGCAGGCTGGCGCCCGCTTGGCGCCCGCCTGGCTTGGGTCGTCATGGCTTGCGTCACGGGCACCTCACGAGGTACCCCTGCCTTGATCTCTCCGCCTTCTCGCGAGCCTTCCTGACGAGGCCACACTTGAGGAAGCTTCCTGTCGTCCGCCCCGTGAGGCTTGGCCCCTCGCGAGGGTCTTGAGCTTGAGTTGATGAAGATGGGCCATACTGGGCCACGGCTTGAGCCACGCCGCAGGCCGCAGGCAGGCAAGTCTGGGGACCCCCGTTCCCAGAACGCCGACAGCACGATGGCCGTTGTGCGTGTTGACCTGGAGGAACACCTTGCCTCCGTCGCGGCCGACATGGCACAGGCTCTAGCCCAAAAGAAGTGCCCCGATGACTACCCCCCGGGACTTAACAAATATGGTTTGACTAGCTAAATCTTACCAATACCACTTGCAATGGCTATGTTTTGTACGGTTGATGTACTAAGCATGTTCGTGCCTTGTTTATTTGAGTATTGCACACTTTGTGATGTTCAAGTATTAACTGTCAAGTTCAATTTCACCAATACCAGCAACAAACTTACAATACATGACTCAGTATATCACTAGAGATGCTTCCCATTTGCTATTTTTGGTGGATGCTAACCCTGTTGTACTTAACATGCATGTCCATGTACTTACGCCGGGTCATAACAGCCGATGCTGTTGTTTGCCGTCGAGGTTAGCTGCATCCCATGTCTTACAATATTTCACATCATTTGTGCAATTGCAGTTTAATTTCTACCATTTACTGGTTGCCTATAGGTACACATGTCGGGGGCACTGATCCATGCTTCGACCTGGAGGAAGAGCTCGCCTCCGCTGCTGCTGACCTTTTTATAGACAACTGGGCCATTATCTGCTCTGGCAGCACCTGCCTTGTGATGTTTAACTCTCACCACAAAAAAAAGATACACTTCTGTGATGATACGTGTCACAGTAGGTCACGTTTTCTGTCATGCATGTACATCCATAAAGATCTTATGACAGAATCAAGATAGTCATACCTGTGTTGTCATAGAAGTGTTCCATGACATTATCAAAATTATCATCACGGAAGTGTCCACTTCCTTGATGATAAATGGCGCGTCATGAAAGTGCTTTCGTCAAGGATGACCGACATGTGGCATCCACCATAACGGGTCATCGTTAAGCTATCGGGTCCGGTTTTGGATCCGATAAACCGTTAACATCCCTGACCAATGAGGATTTTCCACGTGTAAAATTCTCATTGGCTGGAGGAAACACGTGTTGGCTCATCGTTGGGACATATGTCATCCATTCATTGGACAGGAGGCGCCTATGATAGGTCAACACGTGGCACGGCCCAACAGTGGCCCATTCCGATGAAAAAGGTCGGCCCGGTAAAAATTAGCAGGCCAACCCATATAAGGCCTACTTGTGCCAGGTCCATTTAAGCCCACAGCCCATACGAGATGTGCCAATTCAGCCCGTCAATGACCCATTAAAGATTTGGCACCATTGCAGCCCATCGTCAGTTTGAGCCCGTTAACAGCCCGCTATATATTTGGGCTCAATATCAGCCCGATGTGATTTCGGCATGTTAACGTCCCATTCAAGGAATTGGCCAATTTTCATGATGTACATCTTTCGGCCTTTTAGCGACCCATTTAAGTATTGGGCTCATTTCTGGCCCGGTGTGTCTTTAACCCTGTTGACGACCCATAAATGAGTTGGGCCATTTGTAGTCGAACCTGAGTTTTGGTTTTTTAGCGACCCATTTAAGTGTTGGGCCAATTCCCGACCCGGTGTGTCTTTCAGCCTGTTCATGGCCCATAAATGAGTTGGGCCATTTGTAGTCGGACCTGAGTTTTGGCCTTTTAACAGCCCATGCTCTTCATGTTCCAATACCAACCCGGTTTCTCTTTTGGCCTGCTAAAGGCCCACAACACAGTTGGGCCATTTACAGTACAACCTGACTTTCTGCCTCTTAGCGGCCCATGCTCTTCATGGTCCAGTACGAGCCCGCTGTCTCTTTCGGCCTGCTAAAGGCCCACGGTATAGTTGGGCCATATGTAGCCCGACCTTAGTAACAGCCTGTTAACGGCCCGTGAAATCAAATGGGCCCACTTGTTGCCCGCTTCGATGTCGGCCTGTTAACGACCCGGGAGGTAAGAGGGTCAACCATTAACTTTTGGCCTAGTAATAGCCCATTAACTTAATGGGCCAACTAAAGTTCATACATGTATTTAGGCCAAATTAGATAATATGAGCCCTTTACGACAAGCAATTATGCACAGGACCAAAACCGATCAGGCAAAGGTACGACATACAGGGAAAAACATTGCACATCCAGCATATTTTACAGGAAATTGCATCCACTGGGCAATCAAAGATTGATGCGAGTGCAAATAAATGAACAGAACCTAACGATCTACAACGTCACAATCTGTAACCTCAGCGCAGACGACACCCATAAGCATGTGGGCAATATCTTGCTGCTTTTCTACACTGTTTATGAAAACATTGATCAGTTGTTGTTGCGCACGAATGTGCACCTCTGATTCCTCCACCATTTCCATCATTGCTTCACCCATTAATTGGTTCACAAACATACATTTTTTCCGTCGCATTCGAGACAAAGGAAACTGAACAGATTCAGATGGCGATTTCGGCAGGCTTGTATTATTGATAGTGGAGAGTGCCTCGACCACTGCATCATAACATAAATTAGGAGGGGAACCGAACAGATTAATCATGAGTTATTGCCATCTTACTTGGCCTAGATTTATTAGAAAGAAACAATGGGGTTTCCTTGCTGTTTTCAGAGTTTGTCTTTTTATCTTCAGCAGCCTGCACCAAATTAACACACTAGTATTGCTATCATTGGCCAAGTCAGATAATAGGAAAGCAACATTGAGACATCGAACGCTTGGGCAACTAGCCTACACCAAATTAACACAATATGGCATTGCTATCATCAACCAGGTAAGGTAATACGAAAGCAACATTGACACAATGAATGAATGGGCAACCAGAGCAGCACTACAATTTAGTAATGTGCATGATATGAGATAGTACACTCATGCAACTCAGCATGTAAAACTACCAGGAAGTTTTCCTTACAAAAATCAACATTGGCGCCGGTAACATTTTGCTACAACTAATTTTAGATCAGATAAATGTTGGATTCACGCCGATTAACAAAATACATGCTGATGTAAAAATATAGTGATATACAACAAGTACTTACATCAGCATTGGAGCACGGAGAATTCCCGCAAGATATTTTCCTCGAATACGATCCCAATGGAGGAAGTATTCTATCGTTTAAGCTTATTTTCTAAAAGAGAGATGGGTAAGAAACATGTAGAAAATATGATCATAATGCTATAAAATTTCATGATGCGAGGATACGCACATGCTTCTTAGAATGGAGTTGACATTCTTTTGCTGGACTGTAACGGACTAGTTCTTTGGCCACTGGAATCTGGTTATTATTAGTGGGAGTTGGGTTTCTCTCTGCGAGAGTAGTATCTATGAAAACTGGAGTTGGTTTATTATCTCCTGGCATTTGGATCTTTTGCAAAGACCTGGTTTGTAGCCCTTCAGATTCTAACATAGTCGTCTTCTCCTTGCATGCCTTATATAGAAGAATGGTGCTTCAGTTATAAAACATGCTACAACAGAGATGGAATAGGTACTGAAGAATAGAAAGGCATGACATATTGACATGTATTCCCTCCATCCGGAAATAAATGGATGGGTCTAGGCGTATTTCAGTTCTAGATACATCCAGTTTTATCCATTTCTGCAACATGTAATCCGGACGGAGGGAGTATGATGTAAGAACTAGGGATACGACAGGACAAGAGTGTTAAAAAACACTATTTGAATGTAAAACTATATGCTACCGGAATACATACAGAAAAACACTAAGGCAACATATGCTTGTATGATTGGTAAACTAAGATGGCATTGCAAGAGACCACTAGAACAACACTTCAATGTAAAAAAAAGAATATGGTCTGGTAGAGATGAAGTACATACTGATGAATAACAATGCATAAGAAATTCAGAAGCATGATCTCCAAACTAAGCAGATGGCATTGCGATAGAGTAGAATGACAATACTTGGATTTGAAAACATGTTATCATGAATGGAATAGGTACGGAAAAACAGGAAGGCATGCCATATTTACATGCATGATTAGCAGGCTAAGCACAAGGTATTGCAACAGAGTAGATGCACTCCAGGACATTATATGCATGTTGTACCCATATCAAGGGTTAAGTAAGAGCAAGGACCTTGTGGGGTGAATAGGATTCATCATCTTTCTGCAAGACTTGTGAAGAACTGACTTTACATGTTCCATCATATTGGGTATCATTGGCGTCAAGTTTGTTGGTCGTTACATTGCTCCGTGAGGTTCTTGTGGATAAATTAGTGTGTGCAATTATATATGACATGCATGGAAGACAACTAGTAGTTAGATTTATGTAATGAGTGTCTGTAGGAGACGACATAAATAGTAGGAATGGGGTTAACTAGCAGCAACAGGTCTCAAAAAATAAAGGGAGAACACAGATGAAAGCTACAGAATATGTACCATTTGTACTCAAGATTAACTAGATGGCACACAAAAGTATTAAAGAACAACATAGATAATACTAGAAGTGGTATAATACTATAACCACCAACCTGTGGGATAGCATTGGCTGATGGATGATAACTATGGAACAACGTTACCTAAAGAACAAGTCTCTTAGATGAACTATGGAATAGCGTTAACTCCTGAACAAGACCTGTAAGAGATGAGCATAAATATACAGTGAAATCTGATAATCTATTTTCCATGCTTAGATGAATAACAAAGCCAAAAAAGTTGCACACAAGTAAGATGAGGGTACAAACTATCTGGCCTCCATCCATAGGAGTGAGCATCATGTGCTGACTTGTCGATGGCCCTGTAGTTGTTGTGGATGTCCATGTTGGGCACGCGCATTCGATACAGGGAACTATTGAGTGGGGACAATAGCTCCCTTCTGGTGTATGCTTCCCTTGTTGGAGCAGCTGCGGTGAGTCGGAAGACAGTGTGGCTGAAGATGCAGAAAACGCATAATGTTAAGAACGACACATCCTTTGATCTGAAGAAATACCCTAAGAGATCAACAGCAAGGTACGAGAGTGGTCACACATCTGTTGACTGAAGACTAAATTGGGGTCACACGATTTTATTTTATTTTGGTACAATCCAATCTACGCCGGATGGCTTGATGGCCGTGTTGTGCCTCCTGACTGACACTGTTCGGAATCTTCCCCGAAGAGCCAGCGTCCAACGGCAGAGCAGCCTGCCTCCGCCGTCCGTGGCCCCGACCAAAACCCGCTCCCCGTCACGCTACATTATCGTGGTTGCGCCGCCCTCGGGCCAATCCACAAAGACTCGCCGTCTTCCAGGTCCGGCGGCGGCAGTACCTTCAACCCATGCAACTCTAAGATAGCCATCTAAGCGCTACTTCCGTGGCGAACTTGCGCCCCCGCACCCTTACGTTAGACACCAGCCAACCGGCAGCCTAGGAGCTCCGCCACCTCGAGGGGTGCTGCTTCCCATTGGGAATCGATTGGCCCAGAATAAAAATTCAGACAACTAACGCCTAAATAAAGTGATTTGAGATGAGGGTGCGACTTATCTTGCGGCACAGTGAAGTAGGCAGCTCCAGCTGCCGAGTCGGTGAGGCTGGCGCGGTTGCGGTGGCGACCGGTCGCAGGGAAGCAGAGATGTCGCGATGGTCGACGGCTATCAGGAAGCACCACCGGGGCTCTGGATGGATCCGAAGTTGGAGCCGCTCCGGCACCGTGAACAACGGCGGGGGGGAATCGGCTTCGGTACGGTTCGCACGGCCGTCGTCGAGGCAGCTCCAGCATCAGGTAGTAAGAGGCACACGACTAAGTGCACGACGGAAATGGATAGCATCTCCTGCACTAGGGAGGAGGTCTGCTGTGAATTTGGTGCGGTGGCGGCGCCATGGAGGAGGGGCTGAGGTTTCGCAGCTTGGGAGAAGGGAGCTTCCAGGGAGAAGGTGATTTGGCACCCACGAGATATGAATGGGGAATTGGAAGGGGAGTGGAACCATGTCTTACGGACGCATTTATCTGAAATGTGTGTGTGTGTGTGGGGGGGGGGGTTACAGTTCTACCCCTGCCTGTGGGCTTCTCGGCTTGGGTCTGTGTACTGAGGGTCGGGGATAGTAGAGTAACTTTGCTTCTCCCCAAATAGTGGGCACGAGCAATTTCGGGCGAGGAGGGCGTGCTTTGAAATATAGTGGGCACGAGCGATTTCAGGCGAGGAGAGCGTGTTTTGAAATAGTGGGCGCGAGCTATTTCGGATGTGGAGAGAGTGTATTGCTGACCATCTTTTATTAATTATTCGGCACATGTCATTTCGGTCGAGGAGAAGGTGCGCTTGGATGAAGTTACGAACCTACCCTCGATGTACAACAGGCCAAATGATGCGTGTACCACATAGACCGGTAATTTCGCATCTCCCATTTATTTGCTCAGGCGAATTCCACGGAGCAGAGGGTGTTTAACGATTCGTTCAAATTTTTGGAGAACGACCATCCACGTCTACCTTACCAAGTCGATTCTAATCAAATTTTGAAATATTAGCTTGCCACTTCTTTTTTAAATGGAGAGATGATGCTCAGGAGTAATATTTTTTTACATGCTCGTTGCTAGCGATTTACTATATGACAAATAGTTGACCCACTCAAAAACTGGAATCAAACCCAAAATGAAATATCTCGATTCAATGAAATAGCTCGTTCAGCAGGTCAAAATAGTGAACTAAATCCAAAATTAAACATGTCAATTGAGTAGCGTGTTGTACAGTATTATAGTACTCCATGAACATGTTGAAAGTCAAATTAATGAACTTGTTTGATATACGCATATCTCCGTTCATGTGTGGATTGCAGACAACATGTTCTCCAATTTAAATATTTGAATGCAAGTTTCTATCAAAATATGGTTTATATCAGTCTTTGATGCATATATAAAACGTGACCACCCCCTCTCCCGGACTCCTGCTCTCTCTCTCTCTCTCTCTCTCTCTCTCTCTCTCTCTCTCTCTCTCTCTTTCTCTCTCTCTCTCTCTCTCGACAATCTTCAATTCTGTCGCACGCAGCCAAGTATGATGGTCTCTCACTCAATTGTAGGCACACGTACTCCCCCCCTATATGTATATGACTATCTAATCTTAGTCTCCATCACAAACATGTGCATGGTCTATCTCGATTTCTCTCGGGGCATCTTTCTATCATGCATGCACCTCCCTCAATCTCCCACCAATATAGTCCCATCACGATCTCGAGGGGATTTCTCTATCACAAACACACCCTCTCTCCCTCCCCATGCGTCCATGTTTTCCATGTGTCCCTCTCGACCTTTGTTCCTTGTTGGCCAGACCTCTATTGGACGTGTGTTATAGGGGTGTCTCTCTCTGTTGCAAAAAATCACACACTAGCTATCTTCGTGTATCTCCTCACCTTGCTTTTCTATCTCGGAGATGCATGTGTGATATGTTTGCGCAAGAAACGAAAAAACACACACTCTCTCTCTCTCTCTAATTTATCGTTTGTTGTCACTTTCTCTTTCACACACATAATCTTTTTGTACACTCACTCATTCTCCTTCACATGCACTTGATGTCCTCGACTTAGGCACTCTCTTCGGTCCATTGCATATAGATTTATTGAAAAGTCAAACATCACAAAGTTTGACCATGTACGTGCGGAAAAACATTTACATCTAAAACGGCAAACATATACCATTAGATTCACCATGATATGTAGTTTCATATGATGTATATTTGGTATTGTAGATGTAAATAACATTTGCATAAACCTGATCAAAGTTTCCAAAGTTTTACTTCTAAAAAATTTACATGCACTGCATTATCGAGCGGATGGAATATCTCTTTCCCCCTCTCAGCTATCTGACGCACCACTCAGCCTTATCGGGGCTCCTCTATCTCTCTCAAACTTTATATCTCCCTGGTTCACACATACACATGTTTCGCTCGCGCTATATATAGACCCATCCAACACTCTCCGCCCTTTTTCTCTCTCTATGTGACACGCACCCCCCTGTACCATAATCCCTGACTCCATCATAGGCGCACGCACTCCCCCCCTAAGTATGATTATCTCTCACTATCCATCAGGAACACATGTATTGTCTCCTTCCATCCATACGTCTTTTGGGGTATCTTCTATCACGCACACACCTTGTCACTCAATCTCCCACCCATGTAGTCCCATCACGATCTTCAGGGGCTCTCTCTATGACAAACATACACACTCTCCTCCCCATATCTGCATTTTCTCCGTACGTCTCTCTCGACCTCTCTCCCTTGTTTGTCAGAACCCTCTTGCCAACGTGCTAG
Source organism: Triticum dicoccoides (assembly GCF_002162155.2). Lineage (NCBI taxonomy): Eukaryota > Viridiplantae > Streptophyta > Magnoliopsida > Poales > Poaceae > Triticum > Triticum dicoccoides. Next base: position 218,881,243 of record NC_041385.1, read on the forward strand.
GGGTCTTTCTCTCTTGGTTGCAAACAACCACACACTATCTCCTCACCTTTCTTCGGTTGTCGAAGATGCATGTGTGATATGTTTGCATAAGACACACACGCTTTTTCTCCACTTTAATCGTGTGTTATCCATGTCTCTTTCACACACGCACACACACTTTTTTCACTCACTCTTTCTATTTCACAAACACACACACACTCTCTCTCCCTAGTTAGGGACTCTCTCACATCCATAAGCATATGGATGTTTTGAAAAGTCAAACCTCAAAAAAGTTTGACCAGGTATATGTGGAGAAAAACATTTACATCTGGAGTGATCATTAGATTCATCACAACATGTACTTACTTTATACTATGATTTATCTTTGGTATTGTAGATATAAGTAATTTCTTTATAAACTTGGTCAAGGTTTCAAAAGTTTGACTTTAAAAAACATGTTGGCACTACATTATCGAACGGAGGGAGTAGCTCTTTCTCTCTCTCTGCTATCTCTCGCAGGCCTCCCCTCTCACTTGAACTCTCTATACCGACGCATTATACGCTCATTGTGTTTGTGTATATTTCCATATATTGTTTAGCTAACCGGTCAACCAGTCCACATGTTGCCTTGCCAGCTTGTGTTCTCTATCTTCGTGTGCTGGCCCATGTGACAGTGGGTGAAAATAAGTAAACTAGAGGCCCATCTGACATGCGGTGAAGTAAACAAAGTTGAAACCACTCAGGGTAGCACCCCGCATGCTAGTCAATTGAGGGCGCATTGAGGACACACTTCTTCCGCGTGAAGGACGCACTTGTGCACAATTCACCACTGCGTGGCGGCATGCACAGAAGGACGTACTCGCGCACACCCAGCAGGCCTGCACACAACACACATCACATGTGTACACCTGCGTTGCCGCCGGTTGAGATGGACGACGAGGCAGCCAACAAGCGAAGGCGGCTCGAGCCAAAACTGCATCCAGCGAGCCTGGACTTCATCAGCAGCCTCCTAGATGACATGCTAATCGTCATCATCGGCCTCCTCCCCACAAAATCTGCCGTGCAGATCGCCCTGCTCTCCCGATGGTGGTGCCCCCTCTGGCGCCGCGTCCTCCTCAACCTCACCGTCGACAGCTGCCTCTAGGACGGGGATTGCATATGCATGGCCGCAGTCTCCAAGATCCTTTCATCACACCATGGGCCAGCCAGACGCCTTGACATCCACTTGTTCTATACCAACTGCAAGGTCCAAGCCAAGTTCGACGAGTGGTTCTTATCCCCCGCCCTAGATCATCTTGAGGAGCTCATCTTTGAAGCTGGACGATGTCTCTCTCTGCCGCCGTCCGCGCTCTGCCTCACGCCAACGCTGCGTCGCGCCAGCTTCAGCTCCTGCTAGCTTCCCGAGATTATTGCTGCGCCCGCTCTTATTCTCCCTCAACTCAAGCAGCTCGACCTCTTCGACGTTGTCATCTCGAAGAAGGCTATGGAGCACCTGCTCCGTAGCTGTACTGCGCTCGAGTACCTTCGTCTTGAGCAGATCCACGGGTTCATTAGCCTCCACATTGCCTCGACGAATCTCTGATGGATTTATGTGTCTTGCTTTCCCCGTAACAAGACATCAATTGGGGAGAGATCACTCCAGCTGTTCCACGTTATGGTCATTGAGAATGCGCCTTTCCTTGAGAGATTGCTTGTATCATATCTAGAAGGTCCAACAAAAATCAGGGTCATTGACGTGCCGAAATTGATAGCGTTGCTGTACTCGTCTGCCAAATTCTCCGAAGTCTTTATTGGATCCGTAATCTTTCAGGTATAGCACTCATCTTCTTCTCCGTCTTCCTGAAATTCACATTTTTTAATTTCTTCTGGATGTATTTACGACCGTCTTCCAGAAAATGATTCCCACAAGCTTGACCCAGTCTATGCGCACAGTGAAGATCTTGGTAATAAAATCTATCAGCCCCAATATGGATCAAGTTGTTGGATTCGTTACATGCTTTCCGTGCACGGAGAAGCTACTCATCAAGGTGAAACTTCTTACCTATTAGTAAATGGTAATCACAACGTAGCTCATCTTTTTCATAATTTTCCCAAATTACGATGACAAGTGTAGTGTTCAAAACAGCATCTACGCACTGCACCGAAAGAAATGTTTTTAGTATTTTTTTCTCACGTGATCACCTACATCATTTTTTTGTTGTACTACTATAGTATCCTAGGCTAGTCATAGTGGAAAGTAACTTAGACTAGTAACTCTATGGTTACCCTAAGAGCAAGTACTATCTCCATCCTGGTTTACTCTTCCTATTTTGTAGTATCAAAATTTGACCATAGATTGAACTGACAAAATGTTAATGCATGTCACTAAAAAATTTATCATTGGATTCGTATTTGAACATAATTTCAAATGGTATAATTTTTTGTGACATGCATTGGCACTTTCTTTGGTAAATCTATGATCAAAATTTTACACTAAATACGAGTAGTACAAAAGTGGGCTATAATGGCCCTCCACTATGTAGGCCAAAACACGTGCCAAATTCACTTGTGATGCATTTGGCATCGATGGCCCTCCATTGCTCTCTTGGTGCCCCAATCTAGATCACCTACTTTGCTCTGGTGCCAAATTAACTCACGCAATGAAAATACACTTGCATGGGAGAGAGAGGACTGAGGCAATAAAAAACACTTGTTTGGGAGAGTGAGAGGCTGGTGTAGTAGGTTTGTTGATTTGTTTATACATGTGGGTTTGTGTGCAGAGCGGTGCCAAATCTCTCACATCGCGAGAGTAGTGCCAAAATCTTTTGATTTTACATCGATGCGTATTATGTGGCATACTTTTGAGAAATATGGCATCGGCCACATAGTGGAAGGCAAAAAATGCCCAAGCTCTTCACGTGCTCCTAGGTAAATGAGAGGAAAGAGAAAGAAAGAGAGAGAGAGAGAGGGAGGGAGGGAGGGAGGGGGAGAGAGAGAAAATATCACTAGCCAGCCAACCCTATCGTATGAGCGAATGATATTGGTACCTCTTGATGACATGGCAATCAAAAAAGATCTGAAAGTGAAAAATGTGCTGCACTATAACAATCTCATCGAATGCCTTGATCTCCATCTTGCATAAATTGATTTGATCGACTACCGAGGTAGCACATCTGAGATTAAATTGGCCAGGTTCTTTGTTCTGGAGGCAAGTGTGCTCAAGGTAATGAGGTTTGGCGTTCTCTGGCGCAACAATGAATGGCGTGCTGATCACCGCAAGCGTCTCTGCAGAAGCTGAATTTGTGTTTGAAACATCAAGTGGCCAGAGACTTCAAAATTTATTTGCCCATTAGTGACTTTTCAGGGTAGTGGATTTTAGTTTGTACGATAATGCTGCATCCACCAAAAGTAACGAAAGTTCTTACGTAAACTTCCTAGTAATTCCCTCTTCCTAGGTGCAGCATTACTCCTAACATTTGTAATATCGGTTTGAAACTTGTAATATTGTCGTTTCCTATTCCTCCATTTTCAAAATCCTGCAAATCAAAGAGGTCCTGAGTTGGTGATGATGTTGTGCTTGCCATCTTTCACCAATAGCCGTCAGATCTAGATCTGACGCATACAAACCAAACTTCTCCAGTTTTGCAAAAAAATGCCCGCACTTGTTCCCTATTTATACACAACTCCATGTCTCTCACAATTTGCATTATCTCCTCCCCACCACATCAAGAAGGCCATGGAAAAATCTGGCGTGATGGCCATTGCCGGCGCCGTCCACCCCCAATCTTGGTGTTTCGTGCAATGCACAGGCATCTTTGCACGGGAAATTATGTCGAACACGGCTAGTTGTAAGCAGGCTAGCTCTACAGCCATGATGATAGTGACTGCAGACGGTGAGGCTGACTATGGTATGCCAAACACGGCACCTATACTCAGGTGTCATCTCCGGCGCAGGGTCTCGTCACTTCACTGTGAGGAGCAGCACGTAATAATTTGACTAACGAGTAGTACAGTGCTACTACATTGGTAGTACTACTACTAGTACTAGCACCACTATCTGGATTTAGTAGTACTACCACGTCCATCTGGATTTAGTATTTGACTAGCAATATCTAGTAATGCATGTCACAAAAAATGTACTACTCCCGCCATAAATAAATACATGGTTTATTGTTTTATTCCTATCAGCGAGAGAACTTAATGTATTTTTGCCAATTAATAGAATTACATGCAATGAACTAACCACTGCATGTCATGTTTGGTAGTCTCAACTCTCAAGTCATTGAAAGCATGCACGGCCCACATCTCTCATTGGTTGATATGTCATGAAATAAGAAAGGAGGAGGGAGTTAACGTATTGTGTCTAAGTGTTTTGGGATTATTTGGTTTTCGTAAGGTGACTTACACAACATTTTTGGTTACATGCATTAACATTTTATTAGTTAAATCAAAGGTCAACTCTTGGGGCAAAATGCAAACGGGACCAATAAACCAGTAAACATCAAAGTTCTCTCGTTTGGCCCCAACTAGAGGTCTGGTGAGATGACTATACTGTACCGGCATGGAGGGGGACGCAACTTCATTGACTTACTGCACCAACCTTTGGGTGTATGACACATGGGCCCAACGGGTGGCTGGCCCACCTGTCATACAGCCGAAGGCAGGTGTAGTAGAGGGCCGAGGATTAGATGGCCAACACGCACGTGAATTCAATGCAGTCTGCACTTCTCATATAAAGGCTCCCCGCTAGTCCAATATACGAAATCCTACACACCTACGCACACTAACAAAGGGCAAGAGCGATCACTCCAATCACAAGATCAGTTGACTAGAAGCTAGACCCATGGAGTTGATGAGCACGAGCATCAGCTAGCTGTGCCAGATGGTCCATGACGCCGACCTGCGGCCGGGCACTGAGGAACGTCTCCATGTAGTGCTTGAGGCCGCCAGGGCAAGGAGCCGCTTGGACGACAGCTTCGTCTCCTTGTTCAACAAGGTCCTCGTCGGCTTCCTCGACAAGTTCATCATCGTCAAGAAGCTCGCAGACGGCCTTGACGTATGTCTCCAGCCCACGCGCCCTGGCTCTGTGATGCCCGCCACCCCCAACGGCCTCTATGGTGAAAACCTCTTGGACGCACTGGTGGCCCTGCGACTGGCCGCCGTCGCGCTGGAGTATGTCCCCCTCGAGGTTGCGCTCGCCGCACAGCGCCTGGTGCAGCAAGACACCATCAACATAATCACCCACGTCTACACACAAATCGTGCACAAGGACTACTACATGCAAGAGGATGACGATAGGATGCTGGCCATCTTGGACCGCAAGGCAACCTTGGACGACATTGTTCAGAAGCACGTTGAGCTCGCTGCTCGAGGGGGAATGCGTGATGTGTTGCACTTTCACTTACAAGTGGGACCGCAGTTAAGCAAACCGACTATCGGTAAACCCCCACCCCGCCCACCGCGCGATGGCTGAGAAAACAGGAGGGAGAAGAGATGGATGTAGCACGGACTCCAAGAAAATTGTTATCGGATGGGACTCGTTTGGGTGGCGTGTGCCGTACTGCTAGACGCGAATGCTAGTTATGGCCCATGCCACCCCACTATATCGAGCCTATATCGAGATGCTGGTTATGTAGAATAAATTTCCTGGAGTCCATGCTCAGCCCTCCTCTATCTCTCTTCTCAGCCAGCCAGCAGATGCGCGGAGCCTATTGTCTGTTTGCTCATATGCGGTCCCACATGTCAGTGAAAACGCAAGAGTACCCATTGAACCTGCACATCTTTGACCTCGACGTGCTGGTGATGAAAAACAAATCCAATAAAGATCTTTGGTGGCCGCTTTTGGAGTTACTCAAGACTAGTAAGATTCTATTTACAGTTTAACCCAAGATGCACATCACGTGGATTCAACTACCACTCTATTTTCTTGCATGACATGACCTGGATGCTGAGTGTCCCACGTGTCGGCAAAAGGAGGAAGAACTCGACCAAATCTTCTCCACATTTAGACCGGAGGAGTAGGAAAGATTGCTAGCCCCGTGCCTACATCATATTACGTACAAGCCCACCTCACGCAGTCATGCTATCACCATATTTCTCGGCTTCCGTGCGACACCTAGCTCTAGTTGATCTAACTAGAACTGATCGATCACTAGCTAGCCTACTAATGCGCTCCTGGCAGTTTTAGTTGCAACGCAAGATCCGAAGTGGCAGTTTTTGGAATAAAAATGCCTACCTCTGAAGAAACTAACAATCAGCTCTGAAAAAAATGCCATGCGAATATGAAGAATCTGCCAGCAAAAACGTTCACAAATGCCTTATCTCCCAGCAAACATTCATCAGCTAATGCGATAGTACACGTACACCATCCGACCTACTCAATCCTACATGTACACTATCCGACCTAGTCGATCCTACAAGGATAAATAGCGGATCATGCACATACTACCTCCTTTCCGGTTTGCAGGGCTCAATTCAAAAAACGACCTACTCGATCATACACGAATAAATAGCAGTTCACGCACGTACTACCTCCTTTCCGGTTTGCAGGGCTTAATTCAAAAATCTCACCAACCAAGGTAGATGATGAGTGGTGGAATCATTTTTGACGAGGGAATACCTCATCTAGATGATTCGAGTGCACTCGGTTGACCGTCATGCCAGCGTGCGAACCAGCACGAACAGGATGCACCACTGATGGGACGGGACGACACAATCATAATTTCAGTTTTTCTAGTTTTCCACGGCAAGCTAGCGCGCTAAGCCATGCCTGCTTATGCATTGAATTTCGATGACCGTGATGACCGTCGCGTTTCCTGTGACACGCTAGTTCGCCTACCTTCCACCTATAATTACTATTTCCCGGCCTTCTCCGATGGCACCATCACCCAATTCACCCTATCCTCATAAGCCCCCACCGGCCCGACGTCGCTCGCCACTTATCCTCACTCTTGCCACATCCACCATGCCCTCGCTCGTCCACGATAGACGATGCCGGAGGTGGTCACCGTCAAAACTAGTGTTCGATTTTTCATCGGAAGGCAGAAAGGAGGGATGAAGCATTCTATCAGTCTTTAGATGGTAATGCAGAGTATGAGGATTTGTTGGAGCGCGACCGCCTGGCGGAGGAGCAGCGTATCACCGATTTGCGCCGCCAACGGGACATGGAGCAGAAGCGCACCGACGCTTTGAGTCGCGAATAGAGCGCCCGCAACTGGGCCGACTATGTGGAGGCCGGTGCCTGGCAAATAGCCCTGGAGGCTGTCGGGCACGCACACGTTCGCGACGTTGAATTTTTCTACCAGCTCGTCAAGTGGGTTTCCCGCTTAGAAGTTGAAGCTTCGGTGGACCACGCCGGCATGGAAAGGGCCAACGTGTGTGAGCAACACGCCCTATCGCACCTCTGGCAAGTCCGAGGCTTGGTGGAGGATGCCGGTGCCGGCGTTTAGTGTGTATCGCAGATGGCACCCGACATCGTCTAGTTACCTACGAGTAAGTTAGTACTTGTGCACTACTAGAGTATTAGTGGGAGTAGATAGTTAACTTGGCTATGATGGTTGTCAACGTGGAAGTTCATTACTCTATATCTGGATCAGACCTGTTACTTTGCTCTAAATGTTGAACTTTCTGTTTGAATGTATGGAATGGGTTGTAATTTTTTTGAATGAGTTGTATTTGTCCGCCACGGGTTTAGAGGCTGACTTGTGGGCCTACTAGGTTGATGCGTACACAATCAGGAGATGACTGTACGTGGAGAGGATGACAGCAGGGACCCACCAAGGTCCTGGCAGTACGAAAGCAAGTGCCTCCTTATTTCAAGCCAATAAAAAATGGCTCCTCCTAATGGATTTCTGACATCTGGATCCCATGCCATTGTCAACATAGTCAATAAAAAAGAGAATTGGAAAACAAGCAGCTGACACCAGGGACCCAACAGATCGCCCGATTATTTTTGTTTTGGGTTAATTTGATAAATGCCACTCCAAATTTGGTGATTTCGAGAAACGCCACTGCAATTTCCAAACTTTGAAAAATGCCATTTCCAGTGGCATTTTTCAAAGTCTGGAGTGGCATTTTTCAAAGTTTGCAAATTGCAGTGCTGTTTTTCAAAGTTTGCAAAAATTGCAGTGGCATTTTTATCAATCGCCATAATTGGAGTGGCATTTATCTAAAAAAATTGAGACGGAAGAAGGGTGTCAACTGGGCTGTGCGGGGCACTCTGTCCTGTCTAGACAGGCTTTTCTTTTATGTTTACCATAGACTAGCCCAGTAGGTTCTTTTTTCTTTCTGAAAATGCCTAGCCAAGGAATTTTGTAATTTATCAAGTAATTCGCTTTGTCAGGCCTGTTGAGCTACAAATCTTTCAAGACGAGGAGAGCTTCATTCGGCTGGCCGAGAAAATGGCCTATAAGTAATGAGAAATGGGTTGTACATTTTTAAAACACATCAAACCGACAATTAGGTTCAAATTTCTTTTTTTATTTCGAGATTTCAAGTTGCACTGATTTTTATGCATGGACAATTTGTTGGATTTTATATTGATATACATTTATTTTTAAAATTAGTTTGAATGTGGCTCGAAATTTCGGGATTAAAAACAGTTCGGACCATACCGAAATATGCAAAATTTCGTATAATTTTTTAACCGTGGCCACAGTATAGGCTGTAATGCTAACAAAAAGAATATGGGCTCCAAAAAAAACCTTCAGAATTAGCAAATGGGCTATAAATTATTAGGAATAATGGCAGATATGATGTATGCTGTTTTCCACAGATTTGAGGCTTTCCTAAAAAAAGGTTGACGCACAAGAAGTGACTGTTGGATGTCCATCCAACGACTGTCGTGCTTCTTTAATCTCTCCTCTTCCTGCTCCAGCCGCTCAAAAAAGCACCGGCAGGACTGCCTGCTCCATCCTCCCGCGGCCACCTGTGCTGCCGCGCAGGCCTCACTGCCCCACTGTACTCCCATTGCTGGCCTAGCCATCCCTCTATTCACCCACACCTGTTGTTATTCTCTGGCAACGGCAGACAAACTAGTAAACCCTCATACAGTCGTACTCCCCTCCGCATAGGAAACAACTGTCGAGTCTTCCCTGGCTCCGTGTCGTTCCCTTCCTAGGCCTCGCCGTCATCCGTCACCCTGGTACTCTCGGCGTGGGGTGGTTAACATGGTCAACGACCTGACATGCATCTGAAATGGACTGTACGTGGAGAGGCTGACAGCTGGGTCCATGGCCGCACGCAAGGAAATGCCTCCTTATTATGCGCAAAATAATGATTCCTCCACCTGACATCTGGACCCACCAAAACAGCCTATGTATTTCACGAAAAAAACGTTCCCTCCGCTGACAGCTCATACCCACCAGCTATATCTTCGCACGCAAGGAAGTGCCTCCTTATTACGCACAAAAAATGAATACTCCCCCTGCTAGCTGGGACCCAGCATAGTGGGAGGCTAACTTGTGAGCCTACTAAGTTGACGGGGACGGAGGGCTTTGTCAACTTAGTCAATATGAACGATTCTAGCTCCAGTGACCGTACGATGTCCATCCAACGGCCGTAGTGCTTCTTCAACCTCTGGTCTTCTTGCTCCAGCCGCCCAAAGCAGTGCCCGGTCGTGCCGCCTGCTCCTGCCTCCCATGGCCGGGTGTGTTCCCGCGGAGGCCTCACCGCCCCTACTACCCCCACCGCTAGCCAGGCCATCCCTCCACTCACCCACACCCCCTGTTATTCTGCGGCAATGACAGCCTCACACCGCAACCGAACCAATGAACCCTCGTACTCCTCTCTGCGTGGGCACTGTCGCGTCTTCCCCGGCTCCATGTCGTCCGCTTCCTAGGCCTCGCCGTCGTCCACCACCTTGGTGCTCTCAGCGTGGCATGGTCAATGGAGAGGCTGACACCTGGGTCCATGGCCACAACAAGGAAGTGCCTCCTTATTACGCGGAAAATAATGATTCCTCCACCTGATAGTAGGGACCCACCGGATGGGCCACCGTCTTTCACAAAAAAATGTTTCCCACCTGACTGTTGGGACCTAGCAGCTACATCTTCGCACGCAAGGAAGTGCGTCCATATTACGGGCAAAAAATGATTCGCCCCCTGATTGTTGGGACCCACCAGCTACATCTTCGCACGCAAGGAAGTGCCTAATAGTCGGGACCCACCTGGACGAAGCATACATAGTGTTGCTATTTTGGTCGCAAACGTGTACGTACATATGATCAGTCTGTCTGCAGGCTGCAGTGATGAACCGTGGCCGTGTAAGGAAGATGCACGTGTCGTAGTAAAGGCGCGCACGTGTCGTAGTAGAGGCGCGCATGTAGCATGTACACGTACGTACAGTGGCCAGGGTGCAGAAAGAAAAAATAGCCACGTACGTACATACGGGCGGGGTCTCGAGCGTGTACTCGCACATATATATATGGACGGCCAGGGCTTGTGTACATGGAGAGGCAACGGACGGCAGCAACAACGTCCTGTTCATCGGGCAGCGAACCGGCTGGGTCAGAATGGAGAAACAATGTCCTGTTCATCGGGAGGCAACCGACTGGGTCGGAATACGTCATGTCCATTGGGAGCAAACCGGCTTGGACGGAACATCTGATGGAAACGAGGCCTGACGTACCAGAGAACAAAGGAAAAGGCCTTGTGTTTGACCGGCCACGGTCGAAACGGGATCCTTTTCATCAGGAGGGGTCTGGCGTACCGCAAAAGAGAGGGAACGGACTTCTGTTGGACATCCTACGGTTGAAACGGGATCCTGTTGATCGGGAGGGGTGTGGCGTACCGCAAAATGGAGGAAACTGACTTGTGTTGGAGCGCTACGGTTGAAATGGGGGTCCTGTTCATCGGGAGGGGTGGGGCGTACCGCAAAATAGGACTCCACGGGATATTGTTCATCTCCACCGCCGACCTCCTCCAGCTTCCACGGGCTACTGTTCATCCACCGTCGACCTCCTCCAGCCTCCACCTGCGACTGTTCATCCATGGGCTCCTGTTCATCCAGCCTCCAGCGCGTGCTCCTCCACCGACTACTTTTCAACCAGCCCTCTCCATGGGGTCCTGTTCAACCACCCCTCCACGGGCTACTGTTCATCTAGCCCTCCACCAGCTACTATTCAACCAGCCATCCATGGGGTCCTATTCATCCAGCCCTCCACGGGGTCCTGTTCATCCACCTCCCAACCGGCTAGATCAATCGGGGTCATGTTCATCCAGCGGCAACACCACGGGGTCCTATTCATCCAACCCCCCCGGGAACTGTTCATCCAACCCCCCTGTCGGTGTCAAAACCGATGGATCTCGGGTAGGGAGTCCCGAACTGTGTGTCTAAGGCTAATGGTAACAGGAGGCTGGGGATACGATGTTTACCCAGGTTCGGGCCCTCTCGATGGAGGTAATACCCTACTTCCAGCTTGATTGATCTTCATGATATGAGTATTACAAGAGTTGATCTACCACGAGATCGTAGAGGCTAAACCCTAGAAGCTAGCCTATGATATGATTGTTGTTGTCCTACGGACTAAACCCTCGGGTTTATATAAACACCGGAGAGGGCTAGGGTTACACAGAGTCGGTTACAGAGAAGGAGATCTACATATCTGGATTGCCAAGCTTGCCTTCCACGCAAAGGAGAGTCCCATCTGGACACGGGACAAAGTCTTCAATCTTGTATCTTCATAGTCCAACAGTCCGGACAAAGTATATAGTCCGGCTGTCCGAGGACCCTTTAATCCAGAACTCCCTCAGTAGCCCCTGAACCAGGCTTCAATGACGATGAGTCTGGCGCGCAAATTGTCTTCGGCATTGCAAGGCGGGTTCCTTCTCCGAATACTTTAGAGAAGATCATGAATACGAGGATCGTGTTCGGCTCTGCAAGATAATTTCCACATACCAACGTAGAGAGCACAATATTCCAAAAATCTAACTACTGACAAGTTTTTCATAGCATGACACCACGCCACAGCCCGATCATTATTTGAACTGTTTTTCTCAACTAGCTACCGCACATATTGCGAGGTGGATTTCTTGGCACGTCTTGTCGAAGCAGAGATTGTGTCCCCTTATCACGGGATTCTCATCAATACGGGTGTGGGTAACCCAGCCGTGCCATCAATCGTGGCGCTTGGGGAATAAGCGATTTTACCGGGCAAGTGGGGAGGCGCACAGTTTTTACTGCCTTTATAAAGAGATAGGGATTTCCCTTTTGCACACACGCCCTCTTCTTCCCTCGCTCATCCATTCTCGCACGCTCCAGCTCCAGCGCCCAAGTTCTCTCCTTCTCCGCAAAGCCATTCCAAACATGTCCGGAGCGGGAGGCAAGTGGATGGTCTCTTCCGTTACTGATGCGGACATCACGAAGCTTCAGGAGGCCGGATATCTGGCCGCAGACATCGCACACCGGCACCCGGATGCAGGGAAGATTGTCCCTACTCCGGAACCCCACGAAAGGGTGGTATTACTTGCTCACTTCGTCCGCGGACTGGGATTCCGCCTCCACCCGTTTGTCCGCGGTATTATGTTTTACTACAGGCTGGACTTCCATGATCTGGCCCCCAACTTCATCCTCAACATCTCGGCGTTTATCATCATGTGCGAGACCTTCCTATGCATTACGCCCCACTTCGGCCTATGGCTGAAGACCTTCAACATGAAGCCGAAGGTGGTGGTCGGCCAGTAAGCGGAGTGCGGAGGCGCCACTGTGGGCAAGATGCCCAATGTCACCTGGCCTGAAGGCTCCTATGTGGAGACCATGAAGGGGTGGAAGTCGGGGTGGTCCTACATCACAGAGCCATGCGACATCAACTGGGCGGCAGCCCGCGAATTTTGATCTGGCATCCACATGTGGCTTACCTCCTGGAAGGAGAAGGGCCTAGCCTAGGGCTCACCAGTGGAGCTGAACGGACTTCAGACCTGCGTCAAGAATATGAAAAGAAAGAAAATCAAGCTTGTCAATGTGGTCCAGGTCATGCTACTCCACCGGATCCTTCCATGCCAAAGACGGGCCTTTAATATGTGGGAGTTCGACCCAACCGAACACCAGAAACTATGAGAGCTCTTGACACGACGCACGAAGACGTCTGGAAGTTGCTGTTCAAGGCCTCCGAGGTTCCTCCTCCCATAACCGAAGACCATGGACTCAGCGCAAAGCGCCCCGCGAATCCGGTAAGCTCTTTATATTTTGCCAGATGTTCCTTTTCCCAACATATTCGTGGGAGGAACCTAAGCCTCCATGCCAAATTAACATGACTGGGTAGCGATAGCGGAGCGGATTGACTGCTCAGCTCCACTACCCGAGGATCCAGCAATGCCCCTCCTAATGAAGATGCTATTTCCGGCGCCTTATGAGGTGCCGGAGAAGAAGGCCAAGAAGGCCACGGGGACCAGGAAAGGTCTCTGGCACAAGGTTGTATCGGACTAATCGTCCGAAGATACCGAAGCGCACTCCTCCAACGAAAAGGAGGAGGAGGAAGAGGAAAGCCTCCCCCCAAACCGGGGGGGGGGGGGAAGAATAGGAAGGTCGCCCCGTCTATGCAGGCCGAAGGGTCTAAGAAGGGAAAGACCCTCCCTCCGAACCACTCCACCATGACCGCCTATAGCGACGAGGAGTGGCTGTCCAGGGACAAGCCTCGGGAGAAATTGTAAGTTTCCGGACACCATAATACTTCCAGTACATTTTGCTTTATTGCTTCTTATCATGTCAAATATGATTGTGCAGTCCGTCCAAAGCCCACATCAAGGTATCCTCCTCGGATGGGTCTTTGAGCCAGTCGGAGATGAACAACTATTCACTCCCGACGGCCACCACCCCCCGGCCCGCGAATGACACCGAGGTGTTGTCTCAGAGGATACCGGACCAGGAAAGACGGTTCTGGAGACGGCCCCAGGCGAAATCCCAGACGCCTGGCTCATGGGGGGGAGACCCCCACGGATTCTGATGGCGGGGGCCGAAGCAAGTCTGGCCCCCAGCCGAATACCGTGCCTGAACCTCCAGTGGTTCCACATTCGGGTAGGCAGCCCCTCGCTAAGGAGGGAGAGCCGCCCGTGCCGATGACCTTTGTCCACCCAGAGGCATCGGACAATTTGCCGGAAGCACTTCGAGACGCTTCCGTCGACGATGAGCACCGTACTCTTATGAGTACGGTGATTGAGAAGGTTTGGTCTGCCAAAAGCGGATTGACCGAAGCCTGCGCCAGCCTCCTAACAAGCTTTAGTAGAAAATATCACAGCATAGATAGTAGCCCCTGATGGTCTATTTGCTGTTCGGAAAGAAAGGCCGAACAAAGGATCAAATAACATCCACGGGAGTCTAATCAGAATATGTCTCTGTGAATAAGCAGGTGTCGGTACTGGCCACTGCCGCTCATTCTGCGGAGGTCTCCGGACTAAGGCGGGACCTGGCGCGGTCCTAGGAAGAGCTCGGCCTCACGAAGATGCAGCTCAAGGAGAGCAAAGGTAAATAATACCCCGTCTGTTTATTGATAAAGAAAAAATGGTTTTAGCTCATAGAATTGTCATGAACTTTAATAGGGGACACGACCGAAGTGGCAGCCCTGAAAAAGGCACTGTCTGAGGCCGAAGACAAAGCGGCCAAGGAGCGCACCGAGCGCGAGAGGCAAGAGGCCCGGGTCAACGAGGTCCAGCAAGAGCTCCGGGATTTCGTCAAAAAATATGAGTCCCTGGAGCGTGACTCTAAGACACAAGAGTCCGAGCTTCTGAAGGCCCTACAGAGCGCACAGGATGCCAAGGCCGAAGCCCAGAAGGCCCTCTAGGAGGTTCAGGCGGCCAAAAAGATTGCGGCAGGTAAGGCTTTCAATTTGCAAAGCAAGCATGTGAAGGAGGCTTTCCTATTACTTATCCGAATTTGGAGCTCTCCAGGAGCATTCGCAGATCTGCCGCGTAGCATATCTGATACCGCAGAGTTCTACCAGGCTGAAGAAGGGAGCTCGACGGAGAAGTTGTTCTGGTCCCAGTATATTGGGGCCGAACAGCCGATGCCCTTGAGTGACCAGCTGAAGCAACTGGTCGAACTACACAAGGCGGTTGAACTGTCCATGAAAGACCTCATAGTCCGGATGTGCCTGCCGAGCCCCTGCCCACCAGCTACTTTGTCTTGGTGAAGCGGCTTTTGAATGCCTGCTTGAGGCTTGAAGTCATAAAGCAGCCAGTCTGCTGAAGGGCAAGGAGCACCGCAACCCCGAGAAGTATTACGATGGTGTCATGAAGGGCGCCCGCCTTGTGGCGGAGGAATGCGCTAAGGATGTAATTTTTGAATGAATGTACTCATTTGATCTTGTAATATGAAAACAAGTTCATATGCGGCATATAACGCTTGTTGATTTAAAATATTACCTTCTGTGCGGCCATTTATAAAACCTGAGAGTTGGCCAGTCGTCGGCTTCCGCCCCCATGCAACTAGTGCCGGGGTGTTTGGGGAAAATCTAAGCACTGTTTATCCAAATTTTTGGTCCAATAAGGAGGTGTTTAGCGCAACGAACAAGGCAATCGGACTATATAGCTTTATCACTCTCACTTAGCCATAGAAGTCTATAATTTTAAATTTTGGCGTAGCCCCTGGTATTTGGAAGACTGAACTTGGGGCGCTATACATGCCTAAATCGGACAAAGCCGATTCCTCGCCCGAAGCAGAAAAAATCTTTAAGGATTTGAGACCTCTCGAACAGCGACCAGCTCTCGCCTCATCATGACAGTTAGTTTTCGGCTTTATCTATTGAGGTGTTCGTCCGGAAGAACCGAGACACAATCGCAGTAGTTCTCCGAGCGCTACCTTAGCCGATATAGCGGAACGTAAGGTACCAAAACATGAGAGCCGGGCAAACCCAACTATTGACCCAAGACATGATTCGGAGATGATGCATATAGTGCTATAAGTTCGGGGTGCCGCACTGTCGAAAGTGTTCACACTTTTCGTGCCATGTTATGGGGTACATTAAAGCCCCTGGCAAACTGAACATACCAGAATGTAGGAGTGTGATTTGTAATAAATAAGCAGTCAAGGAAAAAGATAAAGGAAAGTAATAATAAGCTGACGATGTACATTATTTTCCATTTGAATAATACGTCAAAGCGTATATATACAAGTAGTGAGATAAGCAAAATAAGACTATTTGACATGTCCTAGCCAAGGGTAAGATGCGTGTGGGTATGTAAAGCAGGTATAATGATCGTTATCAGAGACCACCTGGGTATTCCCATGTACGTCAAAGCTTCTTGCCTCCTTGGTTTTTCCTTCCCGTGATGATAATCAGGCTATCGGAAAGGGCCTCCCGAAAGGAGGGTCCTGAAAGACAGAAAATGATGAAGGTATACGGGTCCTGGGGCGGTTGAGCCGCATTGTGGACCGCATCGTAGTCGTGCCTCCGCCTATGCCCATGGTATTTTGAGTGCGTAATTATGTACACGCGGCGTAAATTTCACTGCTTGACTAGGACTGGGACGGAGGCCAAATTGCTAGGCGAGCTCTAGACGTGCCAGGCGATCCTGCTGTAAGGTACTCCGGACTCGCTTGACCGTGTCCGGAGACTTTATTGCCAAATTAGAGGTCTACCTAAGAAGGCTGCTCCATGCTTCTGCGGCGAGGGCTGCCGTGTGCTCCTCCGTACGGAGCGAGTGCTCTGTGTTTCCATTAACTGTTATAACCCCGCGAGGTCCTGCCATTTTGAGCTTCAGGTATGCATAATGCAGTACCGCATTGTATCTAGTGAATGCGGTTTGTCCTAGTAGTGTATGATAACCACTACGGAACGGGACAATATCAAAGATTAACTCCTTGCTTCGGAAATTATCCGGAGATCCAAAGACCACTTCCAGTGTGATTGAGACCGTACAACATGCCTCTATACCTGGTTTTACACCTTTGAAGGTGGTTTTGGTGGGTTTGATCCTTGAGGGATCAATGCCCATTTTGCGCACTGTATCCAGATAAAGCAGGTTCAGGCTAGTGCCACCATCCATAAGGACTCTTGTGAGGTGGAACCCGTCCATGATGGGGTTGAGGACCAATGCGACTGAACCGCCATGACGGATACTGGTAGGATGGTCCCTGCGATTGAAAGTGATCGGACAAGATGACCATGGGTTGAACTTTGGGGCGACTGGCTACATCGCATCCCTTAGTGCATGCTTCCCTTCCCGCTTGGGGAGGAAATTTCTTATGTCCTCCTATGTTCGGTGGCCGGGGCTCCTCGTCATCATCGCTATGCAGCCCCTTTTCCTTGTTTTCGGCATTCACCTTGCCGGCCTGTTTGAACACCCAACATTCTTTGTTAGTGTGGTTGGCTGATTTATCGGGAGTGCCGTGAATTTGACACGAGCGATCGAGTATGCGGTCCAGACTGGACGGGCCCGGATTGTTTCTTTTGAATGGCTTTTTCCACTGACCGGTCTTAGAGCCACTGAATCCGGCGTTGACTGTCGTGTCTTCGGTGCCATTGCTCCGACGCTTGTGTCTGTTGCGTCGGGGCTTGCCGTTGTTTTCTCTAGCATATGAAGTGCTAGGATTTCTTGATGTGCTATTGCTGTGAGCCAGCCAGCTGTCTTCGCCCGTGCAAAAGTGGGTCATGAGTGTCCTGAGGGCTGCCATGGACTTCGGCTTCTCTTGGCCGAGGTGTCGAGCGAGCCACTCGTCGCGGATATTGTGCTTAAAGGCCGCTAGGGCTTCGGCATCTGGACAATCGACAATTTGGTTCTTTTTGGTTAGGAACCTAGTACAAAATTTCCTGGCTGACTCTCCGGGCTGTTGGGTTATGTGACTTAAGTCATCAGCATCCGGCGGTCGCACATAAGTGCCTTGGAAGTTATCAAGGAATGTGTCTTCCAGGTTCTCCCAACTGCCAATGGAGTTTGCCGGCAGACTGTTCAGCTAATGTCGAGCCGGTCCCTTGAGTTTTAGTGGGAGGTACTTGATGGCGTGTAGATCATCGCCGCGGGCCATGTGAATGTGGAGAAGGAAATCTTCAATCCATACCGCGGGGTCTGTAGTACCATCGTATGATTCAATATACACGGATTTAAATCCTTCTGGGAATTCATGATCCATTACTTTGTCAGTGAAGCATAGGGGGTGTGCGGCGCCTCTGTGCCGGGCTATGTCACGACGCAGATCAAATGAGTCTGGCCTGTTGTATTCGGCCCGACCAGATTTGTATTTAGTATATCCGACGTGACGGTCGTCGCCTCGTGTTGGGGCGTGCCCCCGTGATCCGTAGATTGATCTAGACTGTCCTACTTTGTTTTCCAATATGTCTCACAGGTCCTGCATATAGCCCTGGGCCTTGGCATTTTTGTTGATTGGCGACGGGGTGTGGGCTGGCGTTCGGGCTGATATGCCACTTTTTCTCGGCCACGAGGTGGCCAATCAACCTCGTCCCGCGCTGGTAGTGTAGGCTCTAGCCCCTCCTCCTCGAATTGAGGTAGCAACCTGCGCTTTGCGTAACTTTTGGTTGGGCGCTCGAGTCCGTATTCCTTGGCTGCCAGGACCTCGGTACATCTATCTGTTAGCAGATCTTGATTAGCTTGAAGCTGCTCTTATTTTTTCAGGCTTTTTGAAGTGGCTATAAGCCTGCGCTTGAAGCGCTCCTGCTCGACGGGATCCTCAGGCACGATAAATTCTTCGTCGCCGAGGCTCAACTCGTTTTCGGAGAGAGGCATATAATTGTCGTCCTCCAAGTCTCCATCTATTGCCTGTTCATGAGGGCTAACTTCCCATCCTCCCGTTCGGCCTGCTCGAAGTCTAGCTGGGCAGGATTGTTTTCATCTTCGGAATCATCCGGAGTGTTATTATCTCTTGTGCCGGTATCACTATTTTTGCTATGGCTGGGCTTAGAGCGGCGCTGATGACGCTGGTGCTTAGATTGCTTCTCAAGGGGATTATCCTTTGTTGCCTGATCGCTATTGCTTTCTTTGGGGGTGTCCACCATGTATATATCATATGATGAGGTGGTTGTCCAGCACCCTGTGGGCGGTGGTTCCTGTTCTTCTTCTGCATCACCGTCCATACCATTGATGTCTTCGGAGTCGAAGTCAAGCACGTCGGTTAAGTTAATGACAGTGGCTATTAAGTGGTTGGTGGGTGGGGAACGAATTTCTTCGTTGTCCGCTTCCCACTCAAGCCGGACATAGTTCGGCCAAGAGTCTCCTGATAGAGAGAGAGACCTCGATGAATTTAGCACATCACCCAAGGGTGAGTGCTGAAAGATATCCATGGAGGTGAACTCCATGATCGGTGCCCAATCAAAATCGATAGGCACGGACGCATGTGTTTCGGAATCTATGGCCGGAGACGAGTCCGAGGGTCTGATGACACAGATTTCTTCGGGGGTGAAGTTTGTGTTCGACTCCAGAGCCCATGAATGTGCGGCCTCCATGGCAGGGTCGATCCACCCGTCCTCGGATGGCGTGATCGGCTCCAGATTAAGGGTCGGGGCAGCCGTAGGTGCGATCTCTCGAACACCGTCCGATGGCAGATCTATGTCATGCCCATCGTGACTGTTCGGCGCTCCTGCCATGGGTTCGAACCCGTCCAAGATCAAGTGTCTGTGGATATCGGCAATGTAGTTCAAGCTTCCAAACCTGACCTCATGGCAAGGGGCGTAGCTGTCGATCTGCTCCAGATGGCCATGGGAGATGGCCCGTAGTACGAAGCCGCCGAATACGAAGATCTGTCCGGGGAGGAAAACCTGACCCTGGACCGCATCGTTGAAGACGATTGAAGGAGCCATCGAGCCTTATCGGGACGACACAGTGGAACTCTCAATGAAAGCACCAATGTCGGTGTCAAAACCGGCGAATCTCGGGTAGGGGGTCCTGAACTGTGTGTCTAAGGCTAATGGTAACAGGAGGCTGGGGACACGATGTTTACCCAGGTTCGGGCCCTCTCGATGGAGGTAATACCCTACTTCCTGCTTGATTGATCTTGATGATATGAGTATTACAAGAGTTGATCTACCACGAGATTGTAGTGGCTAAACCATAGAAGCTAGCCTATGGTATGATTGTTGTTGTCCTACGGACTAAACCCTCCAGTTTATATAAACACCGGAGGGGGCTTGGGTTACACAGAGTCGGTTACAGAGAAGGAGATCTAAATATCTGGATTGCCAAGCTTGCCTTCCATGCAAAGGAGAGTACCATCCGGACACGGGACGAAGTCTTCAATGTTGTATCTTCATAGTCCAACAGTCCGGCCAAAGTATATAGTCCGGCTGTCCGAGGACC